>NC_060952.1:25933625-26218728 GCF_022045245.1 Lucilia cuprina
TAGCACTGAGAAACATAAGCCCAAATTTGCTGGCAGGAATTGTTCCTATAGTAATCAACCAGTGTTGCCACATTATGTATATTTTGTATGTTACGTATGATTTTTATACTCTTCACCTTCGTGAGAAGGGTATATATAAGTTTGTCATTCCGTTTGTAAGATCTCTATTTAAAATCAGCAAAATCGGTCGGTAAATAACGGAGATATGAGCAAAAATCCGTATTTTTTGTATGTTTGGAATCCAAACATACAAAAAATACACAGCAAAAAATATTATTTGCATTTTTTGTTAAAATAAAATAACTTTCCCTTTTGTTTTGCAAATATATTTTTTAATAAATAGAAAAAAGTATTTAAATCGTTTTTAATTATATGAGAGTAGATTGTGAGTTATTGTACAATAATTTTTATGCGAATAATGTAAGTTTGAAATTTAAAACTAACACAAAATTTTTCCAAGTGCTTTTTAAAACAATTTTTTTTCGATAAACAAAAACAAAATCTACGTCTCGTCAATGTTTATTAGCAATGAATACGAAAGTGTTGTTGTTTTACTCTTGCTTGTATACTGTTAAGAACAACAACAACGTATTGCAAGTGTTAAGCGCATATAAGTGTATAGAAAACACACTGTCCATTGCTAAGCGCATTTACAAAAACAAAAGAGTACGAAGCGCATAGGGCTTGGGCACCCTTGCTTTGGATGTTTTATTTCGTTTAGCGTTGTTGTTGTTCTTTTTGTTTAGCTTTTGATGTAATAATAATGTAGTCGGGAAAAAATTTAAAATTTATAAAAGATGTTTAAAATACACTATGGTGAAGTATATATAAGATTCGGCACAGCCGAATATAGCACTCTTACTTGTTAATCTTAAATTTGTATACACACATACATATATCGAAAATATAGTACAGAAATGTTGGAAACTCAATATTACTTCAATTTTCAATAGGGAATAAACCTAACGCGATGAAGTTTTGTATTACTGAAAGAGCAGCAACAATTGTTTAACCTTTACAACTGGACCCAAATATTCTGGGATATTTTCATTACCCTTCACCATCGTGAGTACGGTATGTACATACACGCAGAGAAAAAATATAGCTGGTTGGTTAGAATTATGGTTAAAGTTAAAAGATATTATGAACATTTTTACTATCAAGAAATATCATATTATGATCATTATTAGTATAAGAGCCTATCATATTATGATTAAAAATAGTCCGAATATTTCTTCATAATATAATTTTATTAATCATAATGTGATTTTTTAGCATCATATTGTAGTTGCAAGCAACCACATTATGTTTTCATGTAATCATATAATGGTTTCAAGTAAACATATTATTGTTTACTTGAAACCATTGTGGTTATTGTGGTTACATATTAAACAAATTATGGTTAATCTAATGTACTCGGCGTAAAATGTAATTATTTGTTAATTTTCTTTTAAACAAACACAAAACATTCAAGCACTGGTATTCCCATATAAAAATATATATCCACACTTTCATGCCAATATAAACACAATATAATTTTTTTAATTATTAATTTTTTGTATTTTATATTTCTATTGTTTCCTATTATATTTTTTAGATATTACTTATTTTTCACTATTATTTTAACACTGCGTTTATTTAACAATTTATTTAATCTGATATAGTTCTGATAAACCATACAACTGATATAAAAATGGCGATGCCAAAATATTTTTAATAGTAAACGTATTTTACTTATATCTTAAACATTATATGGATAAACGTGTAAAATCCTACCATTTAATTGTTATTTGATAGTTTAAATGGTTCTAAATAATGATAATTATGTAAACATATTACATAATTATCATTATTTATTTGTTGTAAAAATATTTATTTTTTAGACAATCATTCTCAAATTTATAATTGTCATAAACATATAAATGTTTTCAGTAACTAAAATATTGATGAAATTCAATAAATAGAACAATTCTTTGTTTATGACAACAAAATATTGTTACAAAAAACATAAAATAGTTGTCCTACCCATGCCGAACCATGTTTTTTCTCTGCGTGTAAGTTTGTTATTTGTAATTTCTATAATATTTTTGACAATATAGTGTTCAATTGATCTATCTACATCTGTTCCTGAAAAGATAAATTGAAAAATCCAAATTTTTCGCCAATATATTTATAAGAATTTTTTAAAACGGCAATTTTTGATTTTGATTGATTGATTTTAATAGTTTAAAGTTATACAGTTTTTTAAGAACTGCTTTATGTACTATAATATCACTTTAACGGAACCACGACCTCGAGAATGACAAATATAAAGACTAAGAAATAACTTTAAATAGGATATATGTAATTTCTAAAAGTCGAAAGCTTGATAGCCATTCTAATAAAATTTGGTGAATGAATATATTTTTGTATAACTTATAAATATTCCGAATTTTATCATTTGGTAATGTTTTTAAGTGAATTATGTGCGTGAGAGAGATTTACGAATAATATTTCATTAAGTTATCTTTTAATATGAACACACAGGGAAATTTACAGGATTTCTTAAAAAATATTAGTGATACAAAAAAACTGTAAATATATCCGTATCTACTTTTACAAAGAGCGGATAAATGACTATCTCTTTTTGGAAACACTTAAGACACTTCACACGATCACTATGCGAATAACAAAAAAAAAAAAAAAAGTCGTACGATTTATATTTTTGGTGTTTACATGATTGGTATAAACAATAACAAAGTAAAATATGTAGAAACAGCTGTTTTACTTTTTTTAAATATGTTCACATAAAAACGCATCCCTGATCTATACTGATTTTTGTATTCTTTCACATCCAATATTTCCCTTAGCGAACAAGACTTTTAATCCCTTAACAATTATGCAAAGGAAAAGCCAATATTCATTTTGCTATTTAAAATTTCCCAGATTGCTAATTTCTTCATGATATTAAAATGTTAAAAATTCTGATTTTTACCCATCTTTCTGACAACATGTGAATTCCGCTTCAAAAGAATTTTTAATTTTTTGAGGCAGATAACGAAGCTAAAGAGAGAGTGAAAAAAGCAGTCGGACACAAAAAGACATGGACTATAAGGCTCAACCACTTCTTTCTTAACAGTTATAGTTATAGTTATATTTATTGAGACTTTTTTGAAATCAATTTTATAAGAACAACATATATTAAAATAACTAATAGGAAATATTTAAGATTATAATGTAATGTCTTAAACAAATATTAATATCGTAAAAATACAGTACCAAACTTAACAATAATAGTTTAAATTGTATATTAAAAAATTATATGTCAAAGCCCTTGCTCCCGAGGCTATCAATGTCGTGAGAGTATATCTCATATATTACTAAATAAACTTAAAATTAAATCTTATAATCTAGAGATAAAAAACAAACTTCAAATAAAAAATTAACCCCTGTGAGAGCCAGGATAAGTTTTTTTAAAAAAATCCGGTGACGAATTAGCCATGTTAAAAACAATATTTTCATTTTGTACTCCAAGAGAAGATACGTATGGTGTATTTGTTAAATTAAAACCTATTTGAGAATTATTTATTTCTTTAATAATAATGTTCTCATGATAACTTAGTCTTTTTATGTATCTTTTAATAATATCAATAACATAAAAGCTCAACGGTATTACATCTGATTCTTCATATATTACGACATTTGAGTATCTTTTAAATCTTGAAACAAAACTTTTACCAATGCATGATCGTAATACCTTTCTTTCAAAAATTTCAAATTTATTCATTAAAGTGGGAGAAATAGAGAACCAAATAGGAAATCCATACAGTAAAACAGGCCTTAAACAGGTTTTGTAAATTAACAATTTTGTCCTAATAGGCAATGATTTATGGGTTAACACTCTGCCAAAACATCCTTTAATTTTATAAACTTTTTTTAACATAATTTTGCCGTGGTCATTGAATTTAAAAAGTTTATTAAAATAAATACCAAGGTATTTAAATTTATCATTGAAAGGTATTTCAACACCATTTAAACTTAGTTTCAGTTTTTTACTTTCAGGGACAACATAGTAAGGACATTTGCCAGATGCGTTTCTTAAACAAATTGCCTCACTTTTAGAGGCATTTATTTTTATTCCCCAAAAATCATAAAATTCTTTAACTTTAACTAAGTGTCCAGAGACAATTTTAAGTGCTTCTGAGGGAGATTCGTGGTGTGCATAGAGTAGTGAATCATCTGCATAGAGTACACCTGTTGAGTTTAATAGGTTGTGGGGAAAGTCATAAATTAAAATATTGTATAAATGAGGTGCCAGAATTGAGCCTTGAGGTACTCCACAAGAAACTTCACCAAATTCGGACCTAGAATCATTTAATTGTATGCAATATCGCCTATTTTCGAAAAAGCTTTTGAACATTTTAATGATGTGTAAATCAATTCCAATATTTTTCATTTTAAAAAGTATTCCCTTTGGATACGCTCTATCAAAAGCTTTTTCGACATCAAGAGAAATTGCAACTGTACAGCGTCGTTCTCTTAAATTACATACAACATCATTTTGGAACTTTGATAAAGCGTCTACAGTCGAATGCCCTTTTTTAAAGCCAAATTGCAAATTTGGTATATAGTCATCATTTAAATTAATATCCATTTTCTCACGAATAAATTTTTCAAATAATTTTCCCAAATTAGATAACAATGAAATAGGCCTAAGGTTATTTATTTCACATGAGTTTGGTTTCTTTTTAATTGGTACAATTTTCGAAACTTTCCAGCTATCTGGAAAATACGCATTATTTAAACAATTATTGAAAATTATAACTAAAAATTCAAAAGCTATTACAGGCAATTTTCTTATTATAAAATTCGAGATATTGTCAATTCCGGCAGATTTTTTATTATTAAGTTCCTTAACTTGAGACATAATGTTGTCTAAATTTATAAATCTGTTTGAATTTTGATTGTTTAGAGCCGAAAAATTATCATCGAAATTGAATAAAACATTATGATCCAAAGAAGTCAAGAAGCTATTTATTTCTGAAATATCTCTCTCTAGTGTATTGCCACTATATATCCCCGAAAAATGATTTTTAAGTGAAGTTAACTTTTCATTTTCATCATTAATAATTTCACCATTAACTGATAAATCTCCAATTGTAGTTCTACGTTTATAGCCTAATATATTATAAATTTGTTTATGAGCAAGAGGGCCTGGTTTTATATTTTCAAGTTTGTCACTGAAATTTTTAATATGCTCTTTACTAACTTGTTCTTTTATTAAAATATTCAAAAGTTGGATTTGTTTTGAAATAAGTCTATACTGATCATTATTTCTATTCAATGTTCTATTGTAAATTTTCCTCAATTCTTTCTGCCATCTGTACTTGACCTTAAACATTTTTTTACAAAATCGGATGTCTCAAACTTTCTTGCTTTTAACTCAACTGACTTGGAGTGGATATTAATGCACGCATTCACCTCTGAAGTAAATTTATTGATATATGTATCAATTTCGTTGTTCATTAAATTTATATTAGAAGGTGGAAAATGTTGCGATATATTCATTGTTAAATCATTTTGAAAATTTTCCCAATTAGTGTCCTTAAATGATGAATATATATTTGGTTGATTTAAGATAAAATCAAAATCAAATAATTTTAAGCTCAAACTTAGCGGAAAATGATCCGAAAATGTAGGTAAATTTTCAAAATTATAATTTGGATCAATAAGATCCACTATATTTGAGCTCAAAAGAAAATGATCTAAAAATGAACCCCCGTTAGGATACGAAGGAATATCATTACAAAGTCTAGCAAATGAATAAGAATTAAGATTTAACCAATCAAAAAAAGTATTGCCATTAAGGTTGTTGGTATTATCTCCCCAAAAAGTATTCTTTGAGTTGAAGTCACCCCCTATTATTAATGCATCAAAATCAGTTGAAAAATTTGCAATGTTTGACAAACCATTTTCAAATTGTGTAGCATTAAAGTTACAAGGGATATAGATTGACCCAATTAAAATTTTTCTGACTAAATTATTTACTGAAAGGCGAATCTCAATGAAGATATTCGGGAATACTAATCCAGAAATTTCTATTTTTGAAAAAGTATAATTTTTTCTAATTGCGATACCTACACCTTGTGATGAAAGATCTGTAATAAAGTGATAATTTTCCAAATAAACTTTATGATGTGATTTTAAATGTGTTTCCTGAATAAAAGCAAAATCAATATTATTACAATTGAGTAAATTTAATAAATCTATTCTTCTACTTGTCTCTACAAGTGATCTAACATTAAATGTAAACATGTTGAATAATTTACGGACCATAAGTTGATAGAACTTCCCTTAAAAGACTTTTACAATCGTTCAATGCCTGAGATTTTGACATTGTTTTGTAATTTTTCATAAAATTTATTATTTTATTCTCCAATGATTCTGGTTCACATAAAACTTTAGCTATTTTCAAAAATTCATTTACAAAAGTAGGCTTATCTTGAGAATTATTATTAAAATGACTTGCAAAAGAGCGATTGGGATCTATACCACTTGAACTTAGGGCGACAGAAACATTATTAGAAACTTGTCTTTTCGTTTCATTCGATTTATCAGATATTTTCCTTTTTATATCTATATATTTTTTAAATGAAGGACAACCTCGCCAATTAGCTGGATGACCATAATTTTGGCAATTAAAACAGAAGGGTTGGCTATTAGATTCAGGAACAAATAAACATTTACCAGGTTCATGACTTGAAGAACATTTAACACAATTGTAAGATCTATTGCAATTTTTCGACATGTGACCAAAATTCTGGCACCTGTAACATTGAACAATCTTTTGATTTTTCTTTGGCTTTTCCCAAGTAACAACTTGATTTAAGATAAAACGAATGTTAGTCAAATCATTTAAACGTTTTCCCTCCTTGAGAGTAACTAAAAATAGTCCCGTTTCTATATTGTTTTTCTTTGAAAATGCTGTTTTAAATTTTGTAATAGAATAAATAGTATCAGGAGATAGATTATTTAAATCCGCCTCAATATCAACAATAGCTGTATCATAATAAAGACCGCGTAATACTAAAGACTTGCGTCTCAATTCTGAAGGTGTAAATGAATATGATTCAATATTCCTTTCTCTGAGTAATTGAATCATCTCAGTATGTGCCGACATATCTTGCAAGTAAAGTTTACTTTTAAAATTATTTTTGTTAATAATTTTAAATTCAATACCCTTTGCTTTTAATTGTTCAACTAACGTTTTAATATTAACTCCATAAAGGAATATAGGTGGACAAAATTGCTTATTTATCTTCTGCTTTTTCGTCACCGGATTAATTTTTACATGATTATTTTCATTTGCCTCAACATTTAAGTTGTCTAGAATTGCAAACCTATTTTGACTACAGGATGCCCTATTTTCAATGTTAACAGATCGCAATTTGGATAAATCTATTTTTAGATCACCTTTTGAACTTCTTTTGTATTTTTTCTTTTTAACTGTATTAAAATCAAATTCATCACCTGATGTTTTTGCCATATCAATACTTTCCTCTTGCGAAAAATAATTTGATTGAATGTCATCATTACCATTTGATTCTTGACTAAAATTATCTGATTGAGTCATTTGTTCCATATTTGTGGCCAAATTTGTATCATTATTTTTCTCTGTTATTTGATTTGAAGAATTTGAATATTGAAGTGAAGTAGCGGATTTAGAGTTTTTATATTCTGAAGAGTCAGGACCAGGATTATTGATATATTGATTGTGGGTTTTTGAAACTCCATCATTTTGTGCCGAATTAGGTACATAGTTCCAAAACTTATCCGGCGGTTTTTTAGGATGATTACCAAGCGGTACAAGGGGTTTGTCCATTCTCAAGGACAATAAAATAAATTAAAATTGAAAACTTTTTTGTCGTAAGTTTCAAAGGAAAAATATTTTTTAATATATTTTATTTAATTTTTTTATGAGCAAAACACGTCTGCCTTCTATGAAAATTCAATTATATCTCTCTTTCTTAACAGTTATGTAAAAGGTTTGAAAGTTATTCGAGACGATGTGCCGTTTATTATTCATTATCAGGTCAAGGATTTTCATGCACTAAAAATTAAAAATATGCGCTTATAATATACACATTAAAATAAGAAAATATACACTAAAAATTTAAAAAATATTCACCAAAAAATATATCTTTGTGAAGTTCCATATTAACAGATATTAAGATCTTATGTTTTTGACAACAAATAAACCGGGTTTTAGGGACTGCTTTATGTACTATAATACCACCTATTGAACATATTTTTATATAAATTATATTTCTTCCCAATTTTATTGTTTTTGATAATGTTCTTAAGTGAATTATGGACGTGAGAGAGATGTAAGTACAAAATTTCATCAAGTTATATTTTTATATGGACACACAAATGGACAGACTCAGAAATTGATACTGAAACGATACTTTAAAGACCAATATTTTGGACGTTACAATTAGCAGCACAAACTCAAAATACCTTTCGCACTATTGCGGTTTAAAAAATTAAATAAAATATGCAACAACAAATTGATGCAATTTTGTAGCAAATTCTTTGGTTCGAAAAAAAATAGTTAAAAATGCATTTGGATAGAAATCCTCGCCCTGTTCATTGTACATATATTACGCGATATTTCATAATTTATTTTTACTTTTTAACGGATTACTAGCCTTAAATAAATAATTACACGTATTTATTTATTAACTCCAAAAACAATTTCATTACAAAAAAATAAACCTTAAATTAAATAAAAAATATTACATATTTTCTCTTCTTTGGACGTCAATAAACATCACTTACGCGGAAGTTAAAAAAATTCAATTTGTGCTACTTTTGAAGTGGTGATAAATGCTATTCTTTTTGATGCGTTGTTAGTGTTCAAAAAATAAGATAATTGAATGTTGGAAAAAAAATTGCAACAAATTCTAAGCGGAAAGGAAACTAATATTAACAAGTATGTAAGTGCATATGGATTTCCTACTTCTTTCAAAGCAGGAAAAATTCATTATGCCGTTTTTAAGGAAATGAAATATTATTTCTAGTTTTCAAATATATGCAATAGATGTCGACACTTCGTGGAAATAAAGCATTTTTTGTTTACGAATCTGATTAAATGTTATCCGTTTATTTAAAATTTCATTATAAAAAGAATTGTTAGAACTGCAATAATTTTTGGATAGGTAACAGGTTCTTGTATTTACTAAATTTGTTCGTGGTTCATTCAAATATCATTTTATATACATTGTTACCAACTTTAAATACAAAAAAATGTGTCTTTGATAAGTAAACTTAAAGTAGTTTCCAAATCTGATAGCACTTAAAGAATTTTTAGGTCTTCACTTCAATACATCCACCAGGTTAATTATACCCTACACCACTTTAGTGGGGAGGGTATATTGTGTTTGTGCTGATGTTTGTAACGCACAAAAATATTGTTCTTATACCCACCTTAAAGTATACCAATCGGCTTAAAATCATTTTCTAAATCGATTTAACTATGTCCGTCTATATAAACCTTGTAATCAAATTACAGGTCGCAATTTTGAAGATGCAATGAAAATTGAGAATGGTTAAGATCAGTCTATTATTTCACCTAGCCCCCATAGAACTTGTTAACCTTAGAATCAAACTACAGGTTGCAATTTTTTAGATAATTCAATGAAATTTGGCATTTGATCTTCCATGGTATAGACGAAGCTTATTGAAAATGGTTAACATCGGTCCATTATTTCTCCTAGTCTCCATACAACTGAACCCGCCGAATAGGGCTTTTAAGTTCATAATTATATTTTTAATATAATCGTATCTCAATAAAAAGTTACAAACCCAAGTTCTATTCCATGAATTTTATAATTATGAGGCAGAATGATTTTTTTTAAATAAATCTAGCATTTTTAAATGGCTGTTCCGTATGTTAAAATTCGGTAAATAATAAAAATAAGCAATAAAAATTATTACTGACATTAAATGAAATGATTCATACATGTACATTTTTAATAATAATCTTTTCTACAGAAATTAATATACATAAATATATAACCCCTTATTCACAAAAAATATTTTTATTTTATAAAAGGTTTATAAACAAAATTTCCATACAAAATCTAATTTATAAACCATTTATAAAATAACAAATATTGTTTGCGAATAAGGGGATTAATATTTAAAATGTTTCTTCATGCTACACATTCATAAATGTGGATAAAATTTAATTATTGTTTTTCTATTAAATATTTTAAATATATAATCTTATGTACATACAAGTGATATGTAGAACTATTACAAAACTGAAATTCTAAACAAGTAAGAATTCTATATTCGGCTGTGCGGAATCTTATATACTCTTCACCATGGTGTGTTAAGAAAACAGTGAGTACCAAAAAGTCCTAATTTACATCACTTTCTTCGGGCTCAACATGATTAAAAAGTCCAAAAAGTTCACTTTTTACGGTTCTCACCAAATTCCGTCTCTACATACTTAATTTCATATTTCTAGGTTCAATATTATAGAAAATTGCAGAATGAAAAAGTTCCAAAAATTCCCATTTGTTTGTTCTCGTCTAATCTGGGCTCTACATACTTAATTTAATGTATCTTAGTTCATTATTATACAAAACTCAGAAAGTACCTTTTGAAAAACGTAAAAGTACCAAAAGGTTCCATTTTATGTGTTCTCACCTAATTCCGAATCTCATACTTAATTTCATATTCCTAGGTTCAATATTATAGAAAATTTAAAAATGTACCTTTTTAAAAACGAAAAAGTACCAAAAAGTTCCCTTTTATGGCTTCTTACTTAAATCAGGCTCCACATAATTAATTTCATGTTTCTAGCCAATTACAACACACTAGTGCTGCTTTCGCTCTGCTACTCTTACTCTGCTGCTCTCGCTCTGCTTTGTTTGAGTACAATAACAAAATTAACCGTATGATTATGCATTTTGTTTTTTGCAATTTCTGTCTGAGCATGAAAAAAATCTCAATTTTTGATGAAATTTTCAGAGGTTGTCTCGGATTTTTGCTCATATCTCCGGTATTTATGGACTGATTTTACTGATTTTAAATAGCGATCTTCTCGAATGCATTTCTAACAGAATTATTGAAGATTCGGATCTCGCCGATATCTGGAGTCCTCTAAAAACTGATTTCAACAAACACACAAACAGACAGATAGACAGACAGACGGACATAGCTTAAACAACTCCGCTACCTATAAGAATCCAGAATATATATACTTTATGGGGTCGGAAAATTATATTATAGAAATTACAAACGGAATGACAAACTTATATATACCCTTCTAACAAAGAAAAGAAGATCTTAAATGTTTTATGCTGGATAGAAAAACTTATTAAAAGATTTCTTATTCAAAATCGAATACCATTTTAACTTGGCCCTAGAAATTGTCACTTTATAACGAGATCCATTCACCTCAACCGTATTTCCAGTCGAATACGATTTATTTCTAAACACTGCGATTCATATATTGTTTGGAACAACAAACCAATACTTCTTGTTAAAACGAATTTTTCGTTGCTAATCTATAGAACGTTTAAATGTATAATAATAAAAATATTATAATAAAAGTTACCAATGTATGTATGTGTATATCCAAATATTTAAGATCTTTAGGACTATTACCACATATTCACAAAAACTAAAGGTAGAATTTTATAGTACAGATAATTCATTTCTAGCTATTATAATTGCATTTTAATTAAAGGATCTATAAAAATCATTAGGAAATCTTTCCATCAGCTTATCTTTCCGTATATGAATAATAACGAGAAACAAATAATCAGCATTATAAAATCCAACATTTAGTTATTGGCAAGTTGTAATAATGGGCCTAAAAAACTTTATGCAAAGTCCTATGTGGTTTACTTTCATTTAGTTTTTGAACATTTTTCAAAAAACACTTATTTTTCTCCTTGTTTTCAATAGTTGTTTTTTATTTTTAATTTAATAATGACATTATAATCTTTGAATCAGCTTTTCTATATAATCAATTTATGATCTATATGATCAATTTATGAGCGAAATGTTTCCCTTTTAAGCACCATAGAGTGGAACTTCTGTGCTAACTACAGGACCATTATTAGAGGAAACAGTAGTTGATTGAGTTGGTGGTCCTGTGTATGCATTACCGTTTCCAACGGGTGGGGTAGGATAAGCAGCTGGTACAGTTGGCATGGGAGCTGCCTTTGTTAAGGCACTCATGAACATGCACATAAGGCACAAGCTTATAACAAAGTGAAGAACTAAAGAATAAGCAATAAAAATGAGCAAATTATTAAATTGAACTATGGAAACGTAGTTTTTTTTTCTTAAATTATTTTACAAAGTATTGTACTTACATTTCATTTTGAAAGTTATTTGTTTTCCAACTAACTTGTCTGACGTTTTCACCTGATTTGTGTTAATGAATCTGATTTTCTAGCTTTTTATATGATTTTATTAGGTTTATGTTATATTTAAATTGCGTAATTTCTTTATGATAATAAATTAATTTAAAATAATATTTTATATATCGTTTAATACATTGTTGTTATAAATGTTATCTTAAATATTTTTTTAGTAAATAATTTTTTTTTAATTTTTTATCTTAACGTTTGGATTTTCCAATCTGAGTCAATGGGGATTTATATTTCAATTTTATTTGAAGTTAACATTTATTAGACAGATCTTCCATTCGTTAAAATCAACTTTAAATGGATTTTAATATGAAGCATATGGTTCCTATTATTATAAATTTTATAAAGTTTATGTCATCGACATACCCATTAAAAGTAATGAGTTAAAAAGCTAAGCTACTTACTTCTTCATTAGTATTTTAATTAATTATTTTAACACTACGATGACGTTCACTTACAAATGGGGAGTTAAAGGAGTACTTGTAATTTTGCTTACATAGAAGGTGTTGAGTGGATTGTGTTGGTTTTTAATAATTTTTTTTAATAATAAAAATTATTTTGACAAATACAAATGTTAGCAATCTGATTAAATATAAGTTTTGGGGTATTTCTGATTTAGATGAAACTTGGTAGACACATTCTTTGTATTAATATGAAGTTTAAAGTTCTCCAAAATTTTCAAATTCGTTACAGTTTAGATTTTCTCAAGGTTCAAAGTTTTCATTTTTATAAGTTTTTTTTTCGACAAGCATTAAATTTAAATATAAACAGTTTATCCGATTTTAGTCCTTTTAGTCCCCAATTAAAGCCTATGTCTTCTAGTTTGGCAATATTTTCAGGCCTAAATTTTTCAAATGATTTTAGTAAAAGGTACAGTACTTTATTCTGAGTTTCTGACAAGTTCTGACCAATTTTGATAAGATAATACCCAAACATTAAAATTTCTTGTTTTGATGCTTTTAAATTCATAGGAAAATCTTTATCTTTTTTTTTAATTCGCGTTTAAACCACTACTACATTAAATATATTTGCATGTATGTAATTAGCAAGTCTTCAAACCATTATAAAAAAAATAATTAAGTGGCAACAATGTTTCAGAACAAAATTGTTATACAATTTAGAATTGGCAAGGTCTTTATATTTAAATATGTATTTTAGCAAACTTTCGGCACGGACCGTGTGGCCTAATGGATAAGGCGTCGGACTTCGGATCCGAAGATTGCAGGTTCGAGTCCTGTCACGGTCGAGGGTGGTTATATATATACTTTCTTAAATACTTTTTATGATTTTTATTTAATACATAGAATTCTTTGTTTAACTGTATTTGATGCTTACTATATAATTGTTTATTTGAATCTTAAGTAAACAAAATGAGAAATTACATTTAAGTATTTTACCTATCGAATTAAAATTAATTTTTTTAATAAATTCAAAGTTTTCAAATAAATTCTTAACATTTTATTAATAATTTAAAAAAGATTAGTATAAGTCTTGCTTAACTGGCATTAATAAAATGTTCTGGGATCCCCGGCAATTAATAGACCGTGTGGCCTAATGGATAAGGCGTCGGACTTCGGATCCGAAGATTGCAGGTTCGAGTCCTGTCTCGGTCGTAGGGAACTTTTTAAAGTTTTGCCAGAATAAGTTTATGGGTTGATGGAAGTTTTAAGTTAAAATTCTACATTTGCGTTCAAATTAGGGTGTTAACTTCTTTCTCGGCGTCTAAATACCACAACACAATCATGTATTGCTAGTTTTTAGTCTCGGTTACCATGGTGTTTCTATATTTATATCCAAATACATATGTATGTAACCGCAATTAATAATGATTATAATTTAAAACATAACTTTTAAAGTGTATTTTAGAATTGTTATATGTTTGATAAAAAAAAAATACTTAAAATTAATGAACAACTCGGTTAAATCAAAATTTTATTGTTTATGGTAGAGGCCCTTTAAAGACAGAACTTAAAATGTTATCTTTAGAGTTTAGAAATAATAAATTTAATTAATAATTAATAATGAATTCAATTTTATAAAAAAACGGCTCCCAAATGGATATTTACAAGGTGTCCTCGAAATCGGTAATTATCATAGCGTAACAATAATTAAGTCTGTCCGAAGTAAAAAAAAAATCAGACTTTTCAAATTTTGCCGATTTGGCCACATTTGACCTTAGGTCCTTGCAAAGTTTGATTTCAAGAAAACACTTAAACGTCCGTAAAGGTGGAAGTATACAACTTGCGGTGTACGCGGCAACGAGTTATAGGCTTCTGTCAAAAAAAGTTGAACAAGTTTCACACTGTAGTTTATAACGCGTCTGCCGCGAAAAATTTAGCAACTTTCAACTTTTGACGCCTCGGCAGCTGATCAGGGTTGTTTTTTGTTTTGTGTATAATAAGAATGAACTTAATTTAATCAACAATGAAAGAAAAAATTTAAAAAAACAAAAAAAAAACTTAAAATTTTTATTTTTAAAACAGTAATAGTTAAAAAAAAACATTAAAAGAAATGACCCGTTGTGTGTAACTTGCAGCTTGTAAAGCGCGAAAAGTTTGAAAAGCGTAAAACGCGTTGCCGCCTCAACGTGTGTTGTGCACTTTCACCTTAACTCCCCAGCAAAAATTAAACGAAGTATTTCCAAAAGAATAACTTCAAAAATAGCAGTAAGTGATTTTTTTTACTTTCTGTTGAAGTGATGTTTATTAACAAAAAAAGAACATAAAAATTACTTTCTAAGAATGACTTCAGATGTAGTGAATTTAGAATCAAATAAAAAGGACATACCTTCTATAATGAACTATATATGTAAGTGTGTGTTAAAATCATCACTTCTTCAGGTCATTTTCAATACTTGTATTAAGTAAATTCTTCTTCTTTTTAGCTTCTTTGGAAGTTATTTTTTTTTGCTGGGTCACTTCTAATTACTAGTATTACAATATAATTTGACACAAAAAAGGAACACCTATAGAATTAGCCGATTTTCATAAATATTTACATTAACTACGCTTCCATTTCATGTGTTAGTCAATATTAAAAAAAACAAGGTATGATTCCTTTTGTAAACAAACGACATGACAAAATTGTTTTTTAAGTATATATTCCTTTTATATAAAATCTATACTACTCGGATTGCGTACGAACTTCATATACTACTTACCACAATATTTTCAAAATTCAAATAAAAATTCACGCAAGATATTTCACTCTAAAACAATTAACGGGTGTTAAACGTATTTATTTGAAAGTATACAACATACAATAATAGAACACTTTAATAGATTAAACTGAAATAAAACAATTTTACAAGTTTTAGTCTCTAAGTTAAAACAATAACATAAATATGCATTTTCTCTAATAATAAAATTAATGCAAATTAACAATAAACAGTTAAACTTAACGATACTTTAGAAGTTAATTTTTTTTTAAATAAATCTTTGTAATTTTTCTACAATATACTTTTTAAATGATAGTTCATTAAAATGCATAAGGTAAACTACAAACAACAATGAACACAGTTATTATTTTTTTTTTTGAAGCGAATAATTTGAAACACAGCAACATTTTCAATAATAATTAATACATTTTTAGGTTTTTCAACATTTGCTAATTTAATAATATATAGTTTTCTACAACTTTGTCTATAACATTTTTTTATAATAATTTAGTATGTATATTTTTATATCAATATTTATGTTGTATAATATCAATTTTATTTAACGTTATGTAAATATAGTAGGTTTTCTTTCTTGTTTCTTTTCTATGTAAATACTTTTAATTATTTATGATATGTATGTGTGTGTAAGTTTATTACATATAATAATTTTCTATATAATAAATACATTTTTAATGCCAATTAAAAACAAATTTATTTAAATGTAACGATTTTTCTTAATGGCTGAAAAATTACATTTATAATATGGCAACACTTTTTATATTTAATATCAGCCTGGTACTGTTGCCATATTGAAATATATTTTGTGGTGAATTTTGTTTATGTATAACAGTTATTCTATATATGTATAACATAATTATAACAGACTTTATGTGTGTTATTTAGTGGTAGTAACAAGTTATTGTATACAATTTGGCTACAGGGTGAAGTATGACCGTGTGGCCTAATGGATAAGGCGTCGGACTTCGGATCCGAAGATTGCAGGTTCGAGTCCTGTCACGGTCGCAGGACAAATTTTTTTCTGTATTTTTAATTTAGTAAATAATTTTATAATGACATCTTTTTTAACAAAAAGTCTTAATAATTAAATTAAACAAATATTTAAGTCGTATTAAACATTTTTTTTAGATCATAAATACTTATAAATATTAATTTTTTAATTAACTCAATCATATTTTTATAAAGCTATTAAACTATCGTTTCGAACTGATTTTGTACCTTATCCTCTTCGATTTCGTTAAACACATTATTTTTAAATTCGTTGCGGCGTTAAATTTTATCGAAGTACACAGAGGAAAAAACAATATATATACGCCTATTACCAAATTGACACCAAAGTGTTTATCATTTTTCAATAACATCCGTTGTCAAAGTATATAGTACAAGACCACGCAGCGTTGTCAACATTGCAACAATTCGGCTTAATGTTGACTGGTGTTCACGTATTTATATTAATATACGTATTTATATTAATATACGTTGACAATGGATGTTATTAAAAATTAACAGGCGTGTATATATGTTTTTCACTCTGTGCACAAAGTTTATACTTTTCAAATTATTTTTCAAAGGCTTAAAGTTTATATGAACATATAATTTCTAAACTAATTATCCGATTATTAAATTGCAACCAATAATTTGTGACCAATATGTTGTCAATTAAGGGTCGATCATTATTAAATTTCGCCGATTATTCTTATACAAAACGTAGTTGTACTTAAGGGGGCGGGGATATTTTGTTGTGTCCAATATCATCCAAAATCAATCGGATATTGTCATATCTATAATTTAATATATTAATCTTAAAGTTATGGAACAAGTTAAATCTGGTGGCATGTCTTAATGACCATGGACATTGTTGCACTTTTTGAAATTATTTAAGAATTTAGGAAAGGGATACTACCGAAAATAATTTCTCATAAAGTTGACATATTATATGCTTTGGATTCCTTTAAACAAGTTTCCTATATGCAGTTTTAAACAATAAAACCAATATAATTATTTATAATATAAATTAATCACAATTAATGAATTCAGGAGTGCTCCTCCTGATTCAATCTCTACTGCCAAAAGAATAACATTTTTCACCACTTCAAAAGAGATTTTTTACCGTCTGTGGAAGTGATGTTTATTGACATTTTTTTGAATCAAATTAGTTGAAATACTACAATTTCACTTCCTAATAACTTCCAAAACAAAGAACATAAAAATTACTTCCTGTGAACGTCTTTAGATGTAGTAAAATTGGAATCAATTAAAAAGGACATCCATCCTATGTTAAGCCTGTGTTAAAACCAAAACTTCTTCAGGTCTTTTTCAGTTCTTCCATGGAGTAAATTCTACTTCTTTTTCGCTTGTTTGGAAGTTTTTTTTTTCTTTGCTGGAATATTGTATACTCTTGCTTCTTCAACATTGTCTTATTTATTAATTTAAAATGAATCCTACCAAACTAGATGTAGTACATGATCGATTTAGGTAATCCCAAAAGTACTTCCCTGTATACATTATTGAACTACATGCTTTTGTTTGGGACCAGTCCTAGTCTTTTGAAGAGTAAGTACTCTCTATACGTGTGTGCGAAGTATAGAATAGAAGCACAGTATCGGTATTGAAATTAGTATAATGCCAGTATTGATTCGGTATTGATACCGTTACCGTAAACGGTATCAATATCGAATCAATACTGGTATTAAGTTTTGAACGGTATTTAAGCGGTATCGTGTTGACAACCTTGCTTAGAAGGCAATTGTTTTGCTTTAGAACTACCAAGATGTGTATTCCTCAGCTATGAAATTCCGTTTGTTATTAGATAACTTAATCAACTTTATATATAGATATACATATGTACTATATATGTATATGTATGACAAACAAATTTTAGACTGTCTTAACTTTGTACCGACATACAATAATTAATTATACATTTACTTATTGAAAAATAAAACGTGTGTTATTGATAAGACATTTTTTCAATATTATTAATTATAATTGATAACTAAACATGTTTTAATTTGTTTTTAAAGAGTTTAATTTTTATATCTCTTTTTCTTTTTTTCAGGTAAGTGAAGAAATCATTTAAAAGTAATATAAAAAGGTAATTTTTATATTTATCTAAAAGAATTTTAAAACAAAATTTATATATAAAAATGCTGGTTTTATGAATGAAGAAAATATTTTATCTAGAAGTAATGCAAGTTAAGTTCTTCTAGAACAAGTAAGAGTGTTATAAATGGCTATACCGAATCTTAAGTACCCACCATCAAACCTTGTTTGACTCGAATGAAACTTACTTATGTCAAATTTCATCTATAAACGTTGAAATAATTTTCTGAAGGAAACTTTATAAAGGGAGTTAGGGTTAATTATGGGTCGATCCTCATAAAATTTGGTAGACAGAATTTGGTTCGTATTACATTTATTTGTGTGGAATTTCATCGCTACGTAATTTCGAGCATTGCAGTCATTTTCTGACGGAGACCTTATATAGGGGGTAGGGTCAATCATAAACCGATCCTCAAAAAATTTGTTAGATAGATTTTAACTTGTATGAAACTTACTTATGTCGAATTTCATCTTGATACTAGTATTTTTAAGCCGGTAATGAGCGTTAAAGTCTATTTCTGAAGGGGACCTTATATGGGGGGTAGTGTTAAATATAGACCGATCGTCATAAAATTTTGCATAGTGATTTTGGATCATAAGAAACTTACTTATGTCGAATTTCTTTTTTTTAATCAATTTATGACTGTTAAAGCTGCTTTTCGAGGGGCCACTTGTGCCACCAAATAAAGCAACCCTCTGTCTTTCGACAGACGGACAGACATGGCTAGATCGTCTTAGAATTTAATGAGGACCCAGAATATATATACTTTTGTGGCTCTATGAACAATATTTCGATGTGTTACGGAATGACAAAATCAATATACCCCCCATTATTTGAAATATTTTTTTTTTTTTTTAGAAATTAAAAAGTGACTGTGGTGTTTACATCTAAACAATATTTGTGTATTAACAGTTATAGTTAGACCACCTATTGTTCTATATTATAACACTTTATTTTTATTTTTATTAAAAAAAATTATTTGTAAAATATTTTCTTAGAACAAATTATTCAATAACTTCACATTTTCTATAAAAATTTTGCTTTAAATTACTAACGTAAATAAAAATGTACTATGTACTTACTACCTCAAAATAATAATGAATGAAAAAATAAACATGTTTTTGGGAAATACTTAATAAATAGTTCCAAATACTCATACACTCCTAGGCATGATCAAATGACAATAATTATAGAATTTTGACAATGACAATGATTACATTTTTATCTTTATATATTGTTGTTTTTTTTTTTAATTTGTTTGTATTTTTCATGAAGAAATTTTTGAACAATTTCGTTTTAATTTTTTTTTTTGGATGTTTATTATCATTATGTTTTTGTTTTTTTTTCATATATCTTCAAAATTGTTTCATAGAAGTGTAAATTTCTTATTTCCTTTGCGCTCTTAATTGAATAATTTTGACATAACAAATGTCTGTTTTTCATTTTTTATCTTTAGGGGTATTCTTTTTAGTAAAAATAACTATGTATTATATTTTCCAAAAAAATGTTTTTGACAATTTTTCAATTAAGTTTGAGAAAGAAAAAAATGTTTTATAGGAACTATATTGGTATATTAGAATAAGGTGTGTCACCAATTCATAAAACAAAACAAGTAGGAGAGTATAGTCGGGCATGGCCGACCATATAATACCCTACACCATGATTTTTACTTTTTATAAAGAAACTTTTATGTTGAATATTATCATAATTCCAAAATATTTAAGCAAAATTTATTGATAAAAAAACTAAAATTTCTAAATGAGGCCTATATAAAATAGGTCAAATATGGGCCGATCCTCGGTAAATTTGGGAAAAGGATATATTTTTAAATAACAGTTAGTTTTGTTGAGTTTCATTGCGATACAAATGGTTACAAGTATATTTGGCGTAATTATGGCATAAAAAGCCCAAATCGGGAGGTACGGTTGTATGGGGGCTAGGTGAAATAATAGACCGATTTCATGCTTTTTGGTACAGGGCAACCAGTCAGCCGGACAGACGGACGGACATGCCTTAATCGACTTAAAAAATGATTCTGAATCGATCGGTACACTTTAAGTAGGGTATTGGACCAATATTTTTGTGTGTTACAAACATCAGCACAAACGTTTAATACCCTTCCCACTATAGTGGTGTAGGGTATAACAATGAACCTATTAAAACAAATCTATATACTATTCGATAACTGGATTTTCTTTAATAATATTTTTAAGTTTTGTGATTCTTAAACAGATATCGGTTAACTACCCAAGCAGAAGAAAAATATATATTTACTACTACAAACTCAGAAATTAATAAAAATAATTTTTGAAAGTATTAGTACCAACTGTCTAGGGAATAGCTTAAAATATTCCCAAGATCACCCTTTTCAATTGTGTATTTTGAAATTTCCGCTAAGATAGCTCGTTGGAAAATGATGTGATTAATTTTTTAAAAATGTTCTAGTCTTGGCTTTTATAAGTATATATGCATGTAAATATTCTTAAACAGTTTTCTAAAAGATTCCTTTTTTTAATTTTTCTTTTGTAATATTTTTATATAGTAATTTTCTAATATACATTTATAAATATATTTTAATATATTTTTTATTTGCATACAATAATTTTTATTTATATGTATATGTTTTTTTGCTTTGTTTAATATGTATGTAATTAAACTAATTGTATTGTATAATTGTTCTAAAATTTCTTAAGGTACATTTTATGATATGTATTGTTTGTGTTTTTATAGTTTGTTTAAATATTCCCAATTTGTTTTGTTTTTTTTTAATTGTTCCGTTTGGATTTTTTTTAATAACAATAATAGTGTTTAATTATTTCATTTAATTCTGCAATAAATCTCTCATTATATCTAGAGAATCTTGTAGAGATTTGGCATAACGTGAAGCACTTGTATCTTCACATGCATAAAATGCTGAAACACAGAAGACAATTTCATCTGGATGTGGATTGTATGAACAACCATAACCTTTTGGAGTTACCGGTCCATAGCCCATAAAGCTATCGGTACTACATGCCACCTAAAGGGGGGAATTTTTAAATTTTGTTTGGTTTGGTTTTGTTTATTCTTTAATTTTGTTTAAAACACTTATAGGGACTTACAAAGGTGCATTTAATATACTTTTTTTTCTCTCAGTGCTGGGTGTATTAGGTTTTCTCTTTATACATTTTTTCACAGTGTGTGCTTTTTTTCTGTAATTAAGTGCTTTAAATGTGCTTATACAAGTTTTTTAGTGCTTTTTAATGTAATAAATAAATATAGAAAAACAAATAAATCGGTCATATTCGGCTATGGCGAATCTTATATGTCTACCTTAAGAATATTTTTTAAATATACTTATATAAAATGTTAGGTTTGATTTTAAGTCGCTATTTTATACCTCAAATCTAATAAAAATCTGCAACAACATTGTTAAATGCGAAAGAATGTCTTCAAAGAATCAATTATTGCAAACATGATTGCGTTATTGAAATTAATAGCATCGAATTCAATACAATTATTTAAGATCAGAATTTCAGTCCGACTTTTCGAGATCCTTCTTATTAAATTTTTTTTCTTAATTATTTCTTTTCAAAAATAATTAAAAAATTTTACACTAGTTCTCTTAACAATATCGAAGAGTGTATTAGGAATTTTTCTCACTAGCTTAGCAGTGCAATTTATAGATACATACATGCAATTTATTGTGCTCTTTGGTGCATTAGTGCAATTATTGGAAATATATATATAAATATACAAGATATACCTGGCTGGTAGATAGCAGGAAACACTGTGATATTTGATACGATTCATCCGTAAACAATTCATGCAATTCGCCAGTTACTTCTCGACTAGCTTCCCGAAGACCCAGTAAAGGTATATCGATGCCATTGCCCAAAATATTTTGTACCATTACTTCAGTTTGACGTGCTACCGCACAACGGAATAATTCACGTAAATAATCTTTCTGTAACAAAATAGATTTTGACATACACATGCATATATGTACATATATAATCACTTCTAACTTACACTGTATATGCTAAATTTAACTTTACGCGCTTCATCTTCCTCTTCACGATCACTTTCTAAAGCCACATTGGGTCCTTCATCCTGGCACATAGCTTTAGCCCATTCCAAGGCTTCGGTACTGGCACTGCGTATACAATCGACACGACCTAATAGAAAACGTCTAGTCGAAGCACTTTCATATGTGGCAACCAAATGTCCATATAATCTAGTTATAAACGAATGAAACGTTAAAAACGATTAACACTGTTCAGAGTGTAAATAAAAACTCACTTGTAATAGGCTAATTGTAAAGATAATTGTATATAGGCATCTGGACTAACTTGACAAGCTTTGATGAAATTCTTGCCGTAACCCTTATAGCGATAAACATAAAAGTCCAAATTATCAATGGCTCTGTAAATAAATTTGAGATATACTTTTATTGTATAATTGTAAATATATTAACTCACCTATCGACTGACTGACAGGCCGGTCCGAAACGTCTTTGAATTTCTGGAACTATTTCCCATTCCAAACGTTCGGGTGGTGGTAAATGATGTTGAGGTACACCACTGTCATCTGAGGGACTTTCCAAAATTTTCTTATAGATCTTTTCTAATAATTGAACTACCGCTATACCCTCTGAGGTGGAATGTTCATAGCACAGACCCCAGGTGCCATCAGTGCAAATAATAATTTGCATGGTCTTATCAAACCAACGATTGCCAGAATTATACTCACTACCACCGCCATGTATCATCTCATGAGCCATATTAGTTTCATCCCTCTGACCGGCATAATGCACGGATGGAGTTGCTCCTGTAAAGCCGCGAGCATTAAATGTCAATGGCAATGGTTCATCTAAACACAATACAATCAAAGCAGTTTCTATTAATTCGATGTTACGATGATTATGCTCTTCCAACTGCAAGGTGGCACGATCCTCAGCCCATTGTGTTCTTGGTTCGGCCGTTAGTAGTCCTATAGGTGGTGGTTTTGAGGGCAAACAGGGAGCATCACTTAGCACATAGAGAATTTGGGAAGCAATTTCACTCTCCGACAGTTTGCCACGATCACGAGCCTTCAGTACAATGCAATACATTTGATTGCGACAAAATACAATGACATGCTCGTCTTCGGTTTTGTGTTTTGGCAAATACTGGGAATCACGTTGTATACCAGGCCGGCGACATGAGCCTAACAAACGATAATACTGAGCCATACACAAAGGTTGATTTTTTTCACGCGATGTAGCACGTTCTTGTGGTAAGTTACCACTATCTAGCATTTCCTTGTGCACCATAATACCTTCTAAAATACGCGCCGCAAATCGGGCAACATCATGAACAGTGGTAAAACGTCTTGGCGGTAAGACCATACCAGGATTCGAATTGATTGGCAATGATAAACGTACATCCATATACATGTCGTTCAACCAGTAGTGGTAGGCCTAGAATAGAAAACATATAATTATGATTATAAAAAGTGTTAGTAACTAAGTAATTAAGAGATTAAATTGTGATAAGCATTTAGATTTTCGAGCAATTTACATAAATATTATTTTTCTTAGTTTGTGATATATTAACTCAAAGAGTTTTGTACTGCCCTAATTTTTATTTACTAAATTATCAATTAAAAGTCTTTGGTAGTGATTTGATAAGCGGTTAATTGAATTTATATATTTTCAAAATAAAGCGTCATTCAATTTTTTTTATCAATTTTACATGAACATAAAAAATAAAGTTTTTTACACAACAAGTCCAAAAATTTTATATTACTATATTAAAATGAGCAATAAATCACCATCTAACATAAGTTTTTGTTCTTATAGTACTCTACAGGCAGAAGATACTGCCATGACAAATCCTTTTTACATGGTCCATATAATAGAGAGGTTTTATAGAAGTTGGGCTATCGGCAAAAATGGTATATTGTCCCGAATATTGAGATCATATAGTGCTCTACAGGTAGACATTATCACTAATATTGCTAACAACTAGATGAGAAGTCTCGCCGAACCGCAGATAGAGATGACTGATAACATAAAGGTCTAAAGGTTGAATGTGCAATATTGCTCACCAATTAAGAGATTCATTATTTCTGTACACATCCATTAGACTACTTATGTTGGACTAAGGCTCCAATTTAACCCGAACATCTTAGGACATGTGTAGTAGGCATCTATTGTTTCCTGACTATGTACTAGATTTCCAATTTAAAATTTAGAATCTAACATAATTTCTAAATATTTAAAATTGTTTGATAATAAAATTTTGAAAGCTTGTAACTACGGTAGGTTAGGCTTTTTCAAATTTGAATCTAGCAGAATTCCTAAATATTTATAATATTTTGTTAAATGAATTTCGCAAGTTTTTTTGTGAATAGTACCAGTTTTTGGATTTCGTGCTAGACTACTGACTACTGTAGCACCAGAGTATTAAAATCCATTAAAACCCAGGTATCAGTATCACAACATCGCGTAAGAAATAACTTTTATCCCCCTATTGTCCAGTACAACAGTACCACTTCTGTATTGCTAGGAATTTCTGCTAGACCGCTGTCTGTGTCCCAGTCACTTTGTACCACCAGGACATTAAAAACATTACAGGTAGCAGTCTCACTAATTCGCGTAAGCTATAACTTTTATCCCTGAAATATTTCGTACAAAATATAAAAATGAGGATAACAGAAAATAAGTGAATGTATTTTTTTGATTTAAATATTTTGTTATTCTTACTCATTTTAGAGTAAGTCTATATAGAACTCTGAAAAAAAGCAATATTTCACATTTACATCATAATAGTTGTTTAAATAAATATTTTTGTAAAGTATTCAACGATTCGTTGTCTTGGCTTCACTGCCCAATTCTTTGTGTTTATTATCATTTCTAAAAAATATTAAAATAAGAAAAATCTTGTAAAAAGTTCAAATAAATGTTATCAAAAATATTGCTATTGATAAAGATCGAAAAAACCAAATGAATCTATTAAATTACGAAATGACAAAATTAGTTTTTATCAAAATTCATGTATATTTTTTGGTCTTTTATCTCGGTTATCTTTAACAACAAATCATTAATTTTTGGGAGAAATAAAATATATTAAAAATATTTCAAATAATTAAAGAAACAATAACAAATTTGAAAAAGTATAAATAATGAAAATTATCAAAAAATCAAAGTAGTTCATCATTTTCATCTTTTGCAAACGGATACGGAATACGAAAGAATATTTAAGATGAAAGGTAAGAAAATAAAAAATTTTACATTTTAAAAATATTTAAAAAAAAAACAAAATTTACATCTTTTATGCAGCCGGACTTTTGCTAGCCACCTTGAGCCTTGTTGCTATTGCTCAAGCCAAAAAATACGAGTTGACATGCGCTAAATCGGAACTTGGCATACGTTGGCCCAGCTATGAAAGTAACTCGGAGTATTATATATGTCCACGTTTATTTGCTAAACAAATGACTGTAACCTGTAATCCCGGAGAAGTGTTTACATTCGTTTTGCAATCCTGCACTGCTCCCAATAGATATATTCCAGCACCTGCTGTAGAAGATTTGCCACTAGCTGCTCCTATGCCCAGTAAACCTAATAAGGATGGTTTCCTTACGCCCTTGGAAATCACCAACGTTCCTCATCCCCCTGTTTTCAATCCATTGAAACCCTCACCTGTTGTTGAAATGCCCGCTCTTCAACCAGCCGTATTACCATTTGAAATTCCCAAACCCCCAGTTGCTGCTCTTGAAACACCCAAACACGAAGAAATCAAACCTGTACAAAAAGAAGAACAAGTTGTTGCAGTTGTAGAGGAGGCACCAAAACCTTTGGCTCCATTACCTCCAACTCCTGCTCCCACTCCACCAGTTGTTGCCAACGAGTCTAGTAAGAAACCGAAAAAACCAACTACCAACAAAAAGAAGTCCTCCACTAAGCCCAGCAAGAACGGCAAAAAAACCAAAACTGAAAAGGCCCCCAAGAAGACGTCTAATAAACCTAAAGCTCCAGCCAAAAAATCACCAAAAGCTTAAGTAATTAGCGCTACAACCAGGTCACACACTATAATTCAATAAATTTATATTTTATTTTCTAATAATATGAAATAAAAGATACAAGCGGAGATTAGCGATAATATTAACTATAGATTACATTACATACCTACATACATACATATGTACACTTGCAAAAATCATTGCTAAGCAAACATTACTAAATTATTTCAATATAATTACTACAATAATGCTATGATTGATACCAATGTGCCAATCGACCAAAACTTATTTTATTTATACTTATTATTTGGGTTTTTGTCGTTATCAATATCATTATTAATTAATTACTTTATGTCTACCATTTAAAAAAGGGTTTATTATACCCTTCACCTTCGTGAAAACGGTATATAGAAGTTTGATATTCAATATAATTTTCCGACCCTTTGTATGACCAAAAATTCAAAATCGATTTTATTATAAGTACCCTACAACAATTTAGTGGAGAGGATATATTGGGTTTGTGCTGATGTTTGTAACGCACAATAATATTGGTCCTATACCTATACAGAATCATTTTCTGAGTCGATTTAGCTGTGTCCGTCCGTCTGTCCATGTAAACCTTGTAATCAAACTACAAGTCACAAATTTGAAGATAATTCAATGAAATTTGGTACATTCTACATTTTATTGTCCCAGGAACGAAGTATA
Source organism: Lucilia cuprina (assembly GCF_022045245.1). Taxonomy (NCBI): domain Eukaryota; kingdom Metazoa; phylum Arthropoda; class Insecta; order Diptera; family Calliphoridae; genus Lucilia; species Lucilia cuprina. The sequence continues at coordinate 25,961,029 of NC_060952.1, forward strand.
GACGAAGCATATTGAAAATAGTTAATATCGGTCGATTATTACACCTAGCCTCCATACAACTGAACCCGGCGAATAGGGCTTTTAAGTTCATAATTATGTGTAATATATTCGTATCTCGACAAAAAGCTGCAAAACTAAGTTCTATACTAGCCTTGACGACTATCATGAACTCTATAATTTTAGGGTCTAGCGCCTTTAAAATGCCCCCTTCAAAATTTGACTTAAATGTCCACAGTTTTATTCAATAATAAATGGCTTAAGTATATCTCAGGCAAGGTACAATTCAACTTGTATATTTTATTATGAAAACTAAATCTCATTTAATTTTTGTAACAGGTGCAGAGTTTATATGGTCGTCCTCGACCGACTATAATTTCGTACTTGTTGTTTATTATAATGTATTGTATCAAAACAAATGTCTACACAAATAATTGGACTCCTCCGACTGACAAAAAACAAAAGGCTGTATCTTTAAAAACATTAAAATATTTAAGGAAAAAGTCCAATTTATTCATTTGTATACACGCCATTGCCAACTATAATAAAACAATGCTTGTCTGTCTAAATGTTTGTTGAAATCAATTGCCCGAAGATTCCATACATCTTCGGGACCCAAATCTACCATAATTCTGTAAGACATACTATCGAGAAAGTACTTTCGTTCTTCAAAAAGTACTTTTGAATTTTCTATGAAAATGTGCATAGAAACATAATATTAAACATATAGAATCCGTAGTAAGTGAGAACCAATGAAAGATGACTTTATGGTACTTTTTCGTTTTTATCATATTGAAGTGATAACTTATAAAAGTGAATTTTTTAATTGATTATAATAATAATTCAAGAAACATAAAATTAATTCAAAACTGTAGGAAAACTAATTTTTAGTACTTTTGGTTTTTATGCACACATGCTGCCGGAAGTACGAATCATCAAGGACTTAGTTCTTACACAGAACGCACTCTGGTAAATCTGATATGAAGGAAACAAAATTTAATGGTATCACTTGTATAAGACACCTTTCACCCATCATTCCCCATCATTCCACAACATTTGACACTCTCACAATATTTATACAGGCTGGCAAGACTCGTATACACCTACATTCATCCAGGGGTGCCAGATAATTTTGAAGGAAAATCGGCAAATTTGTCAAAAAGTAATCAGCACTTATCAGCATTTTTATATTAAAAATCGGAAAATTATCGGTAATTAAAACAAGTTGGAAAGTATAGTCGGGCATGGGTGATTATTTTTAATAATAAAGCATTTAAGTTCTTTACCTTAATTCGGAAATATTTAACCAATTTGATGATAAAAAGAAAAAAAAAGAAAAAATTCGTTAGACAAGAGCCGGATGATATACGTCTGATGATATAAATTTAAGGGAAAAAATGTGCGTTTTTAATTTTTTTCGTGATCCTGTGTCCTTTCAAAAGGACTAAAAAGTTTTAAAAAGTAAATTTTTCAAAAAATATTTTAAATGTTTTATTGTCAAGCCAACAAGAAGAGTTGGGAAATATTTCGTATTGTTTTTATTTTATACCCCTATGTTGAAAATCTGTCAAAAATGCCATTTAAAATTCTTATCCTTAAAAATCTATTAAAATTTTTCAATATTATTTTTTCAAAAAAAATTGAAATATTTTGTTATACATCTTTTGATCCTGACAGAATAAACTGAAAATAATTCAAAATATTTTAAAACTCTTTTTATTAGCTTGGCATCGATCGATCCTCATAAAATTTCGAAGGGCTATTGTTGCTATACAACTTCTTAATGTTGCTATACAACTTTTTAATGTCGTATTTCGTCACTTATTATTAAGACAGTTATAAGCGATGAAGCGATTTGCTAAAGGGAACATTATATGGAAGAATAGGGTCAACAACGTCTTCGCTTAGTAAATATTTGTTAAATAGGAATACTCTTGATATGCGAAGAGTGTATTTAAAGATATGGTTCCATTAACAGTTTTTATCTCTAAAAAAGGTTTTGCTTTCCATAAAACTTGGTGTTGTTGAATTGTATTTTATAGCTTTTTATCACAGTTTAAACTGTATTTTCAGCGGGATAGCCTTCTGGCTGTTTTTGTTTGGACTCTATAAATTTAAGGACGGACATGGCTAGATCCATTAAATATATGTGAACAATTTTGTGTCAAGTGACCCAACCCAAAAAATAGATTTTAATGAAATTAGTACCAAAGTTAGTACAATTTAATAGCAGTTCATACACAATGTTTCAGCTCAATCGGTCAAGAATTTTGAAGTCAAAATTGGAGATTTTTATCATACAGGGGTTTTTTCTTTTCACCTTTTTAAATCGATTTTATGAGTTGAGTTACTTGACAGTTTTATATATTGGTATAGATTTTTTTATAGTTTTTAAACACACATTCTAATTTTATTAAAAATATCTAAGCTCCGACTCTGCAAATTTTCATAAATATATCTCTACTAGTTATCGAAAAAACTAAATACAAATATTTATAAAATTTTTATGTGCCAAATTAAAATGTTCTTTATTAAAGATTTTAATTTTTTATAATGAATAGAAAAAAACACTATACACCGAGAGCAGCCCTTTAACGAATAGTTAAGAAACAGATAAGCCAAATATAAAATAGTTTCCGTTAAAGGCATATCATCAACAAGTGTATGAATGTACATATGTATGTATGTATGTATATGTTGGAGCTTTTATCTTTTTTTATCGGTATTATTATGTTTTGCATTTGTCTCAATTTAAAAACAAAATTTTGGTAAAAATAATTATTGACAAAAACATTAGTAATTTTATGTATTTTTAACTGCTAATTTTAAGTTGTCAACGTCAAATAGTTGATATGTCATTTTGAATTTAGTTTTTTGTTTTCTTTTTAATCTTGATATCGACATTGTATTTGTCCTGATTAAAAAATAATAAAAACAACGTCAAAACGAAATGTCAATGAATGAAATCAGTGACATTTCGTATGTAATATGATTAAAAATAAATTCGAAAATTCACACACAGCTACATTGTTGACACATACATAAATTCTTATTTCCGAGTAGAATTCAAAGATATTCTGAAAATACAACTCAAGAACATTTTGTAGACATCGAAAATAAAGAAATCAAATAAATACCCAATGATTTGTAGAAAGTAATCAGTGTTAACTAAATCGTGTTTAGTGAACAACGTGAATAGTGAAGCAATTGATCCAGTATTATTAATATGAAATCTGGTAAATTATTGAAAGAAAAAACAAAATTTTTACAATAATTTTTAAATATGAATAAAAATTGTGATTTTTATAATTTAAAAAAAAATTCAATTTGTTATTAACATAATATTTGCATAATTTCAGTATTTGTTTGTACTTTAGTGTTGGCATTAGCCCATTACGCTTTTGCCGGTGTCTGTGACAGCAATGTAGACTACAATTCAACTCTTATAACTCCATGCCTCGGCAATGATATTATAGTATTATGGCCGAATTATTTAAATTTTAATACTTATTACAAATGTGTGGAATTTGGCAAACCCCAACTAATGGATTGCCCACCTAATACATACTTCACCTATTACTTCCAACAATGTACAGGTTGTGACAACTTTATTCCAGCACCTACATGCGAATATTTAAGTCAAACCACCGATGTTGAATGTGTACCTCTTGTAAAACCAACCACTGCTGCTCCTACAACTCTTAAAACTACGCCTTCCAAGACTACTCCCATAGTTACTACTGCTCCTCCTTCCACTCCTGTACCTTCGACTCCCACAACTAATAAACCTGATCCTACAACTCCCAAAACTACTAAACCACCTAAAGTTACCACAACTGTGAATCCATCACCTCCAACCGGTACCGGACCTACAACAAATGCGCCATCATCAGATATACCTCTACCTCCTATTGCATCAACAGTAAACACCAAGTACCCTACACCACCCGGCATGCCACCAACACCACCATCATTTGGCACTCCTCCATCGATAGTACAACCAAAAAATTAATAATTAAAACGTAGATTTCACATAAAAAGTATAAATTATGAACTTGCCCCAATATTGGAATTATAGTCTTCTCTTAAGTATTTAATGAAAAAATAAACACTAACAATTGCTCTAAATAATTTAAATGTTTTATTGTATTCTTACTTGCGGCACATCTTTTAGTTTAGCATACTTAGAGATAGTTGGACTTTAGGAATATATAGTGTCATGTATATTTGCATTCATTGGTTAATAGGAATTGAACATTGAATATTACCGCATGAATTCAGCTGTTAAAATATAGAATATTACCGTCTTATGCAAAAACGATTATTAAAGTTAGTAATGGTTTACTACACACTTTTTTCATATAAAAACAGGTTTTAATAACCGAAAGCCAAAGCAGCTAATGCTTTATACTATAGCAGAAATAATTTTCTGCTATACTTTATATTTTATACTTTATATAAATTATAATTTTCAATTGCAATTATTTTTTTTAAATAAATAAAAATAAATAAAATAACCATTGTTAATTTAATAATAGTTTTTGCATAAGGCAGTTAGACTTTAATAATTTTTATAAACTTGAAAAGACCGGATTTTATTTTGGAATATATTTCTTTCAAATTAAAACAATCCCATAAAAATCCACAAGCCAACGGAAAGAACAGCCGAGCTGTCTTGTCATCGTTATAGTTTCCAGCCCCAGTTTTGGGTTTGTCTATAAAAAGACCACATTCTTTTTTAAATTCCTCCTGTATTCTATTTTTATCGACCTCCAAACATTACTTTACACTCTCCTTTTGCCAGACGTTTTTTGTTGAAGTAAGCCTGTATGCTAGATGCAATAAACATTCGTAACATTTGATCCACGCATGTAGAATAGAGAAGAGAGTCCATACTAGGGATGCCAATCGGGACTAATTTTTAAAGGTCCCGGAATTCGGGATTTTTAAATGAATCCTGGGATCCCGATATCGGGAACCCGAAAAATATAAAAAAAATTCAACAAATCTTAATAATTTACCGACAAAAATAACATTTTCTATTTCATATTACCGGCACAACTTTGTTTTATACTAGACTGGAAGACCCTGTTGAATTTCGGGACTCTTTTGACCCAAGCCCCCTTACAACGCCCCGTTCAAAAAAATGACTTTAATGTCCACAATTCGCTTAAAAAGACTAGTGTCATAGTGAAATTCAGCATAAATAAATTTTATGTCACCCAAAATTCTTTCTCCAAATTTTATGAGGATCGCCTCAAACAGGGGGTTGGGGGAAGCCCCCAAATAAAGCATATTTCAGAAAATTAGTTTTTTTAACAATAAATTGCTTAAATATATCGGAGGCGAGGTAGAAATCAAGTTAAATGCTTTATTATGAAAATTAAATCATAATTTCTTACTTGTTATTTTTAGATATCCAAAGAATAATGTAATTCGATTTAAATAAAGGCCTAAATGTTTAAAATTTTATGATCCTGCTTATTTTGTAATCAATAACTATTAAAATTCTATTATTTAATATTTTATAATGTATAAATTTAGCGGAAAAACACTTAAACTTTGGGATTTTAAAATTCAGAAAATCCGCGGTTTTCGGTACTTTCAAATCCCGAAAATCCCAGAATTTTCGGGAATCGGTAATTCCAGTTTGGCATCTCTAGTCCATCTCAGTATTAGCTGAGTTATTCTTCTTATCACGGATTTTTCCGTACAAATATATTCCGTCTTATAATTTTGCAAAACTTAATCACAGGAATGTAAGACCAATAATGCATCAATCAATAGTACGTTCAGCCATTATTTTACTAGTTTCTACAATATACTGTTCTTTGATCAGTTTAAGAATCAGTATATCGATTAAATGGTCTTAAATATTGACTTCTCTAATGAAAAAAAATGTATATACTAGTTATAGACAAGTCTGTAGTCTATTCTATAGAATAGCTTATTGCCTTGTAAATGGACTAGAACATTGACTATTTTACTACACTGAAAAAAATCCATGCCTAATATATAAGAAAAATGTTGCACATTGTACGAATCGTTCGTTGTTTCGCGCCAAGAAATTCTTTCGTAACGTATACGAAATTGTAGGAAATTTTTTAGTTCTTGAAAAAATTAATTTACATAAATTGAAAAAAGGGAATTTTGAATAAATATGGTAAAATTTACGAAATATTAATTTATTCAAATTTTTTATTCATTTTAAAATAAATTTCCTAATTTTAGTTCAAAATTATTCTCCACACGAATTTTCAATTTTTTTTTTTTATGAAAATAATTCGTGAATAATATTAAACTTTTTCTTAAACTTTATAAAAATGTTGTAGTTTTATTTAATCATAATATAATTAATATCATTATGTTTAATTTTTGTAAAATTTCAGAAAAAAATATTACGAAAGGTTTTCGTACTTTCGTAAAAATATAAGAGGGTTTTATTAAATAATATTTCGTATTATACACGAAATTTTTGTAAATAGTACAAAAATAAAAGTTACGAAATTTTTTTCGTAAAGTTAAGCATGTATTATTTTCAGTGTACAAATATTAATTAGTTTACTGAGTGAAAAAGTCGACTTGAAATGCTTTTGTTCTACATTGATATAAAAAAACAAGTAGGAAGAAATAGTCGGACATGGCCGACCATATAATACCCTACACCATGAGTATATTTTTAAAATTTTGTATTTTTTATAAATAAACTTTTATGTTGAATATTATCATAATTCCAAAATATTTAAGCAATTTATTGATAAAAAAACTAAAATTTCTAAATGGGGCTTTATATAGGTCAAATATGGGCCGATCCTCGGTAAATTTGGGAAAAGGATATATTTTTAAATAACAGTTAGTTTTGTTGAGTTTCATTGCGATACAAATGGTTACAAGTCAGTTTTAGATGTTTAAGAAATTTTTTGAAGGGGGGTTTGTATGGAGGCTAGGGTCAAATAAGGGCCGATCCTTACGAAAATCTGCAGTGTCATGTATACTTATAGAGAACTTATTTGTGCCAATTTTTAGAGAGATAATAGAATATTTGAATATTTGAAATGGTCTAAATATCTTTTGAGAAAAAATTTAAATTGAATTAAAAAAAATTACCACTAGCCTCCCATTAAGCGACTATGAAGCTCTAAAAGAAATTGTAAAAGCTTTCTTTTGTGCAAAAAATACCCTATACCCTACATCACTATAGTGGGGAGCGTATTATGCGTTTTTGCTGAAGTTTGTAACACCCAAAAATATTGGTCCTAGACCCACTTTAAAGTATACCAATCGGCTCAGAATCACTTTCTGAGTCGATTTAGCTATGTCCGTCCGTCTGTCTGTCTGTCTGTCTGTTTGTCTGTCTGTGTGTCCATGTAAACCTTGTGGGCACGCTGCAGGTCGCAATAATTTGATGAAATTTGGCACATACTCTTCTTTTGGTTCAGGGACGAACACTATTGAAAATGGTTGAAATCGGTCCATTATTTCTCCTAGCCCCCATACAACCGTACCCCCCGAATCGGGCCTTTAGACTCACAATTACGTTAAATGTTTTATAATGTCAACAAAAATCAACAACAATTAGTTTTATAGAACAATAAATTACAATACTAATTTTTATAGAGGTCAGGCCTCATTTGACCCTAGCCCCCATACAAACTCCTCCTCAGAAAATGACTTGAAGGTCAAAATTAACTTATAATTACTAATAAAACGATCAAAATCTACATAAATGACTTTGAAGTAAACGTAACTTCATTTACCAAAATTTATAAGGATAGGCCCATATTTACCCCTTCTCCCCTATGAGCCCTCTTGTAGAAAATCTCTTTTTTGTCAATAATAAGTAAAAAATTTCACAATAAAACAGATTAAATGCTTTGTATAAAAAAATCCACAATTTTAACATACTGACTGGTGTAGGGTATCATATGGTCGGCAATGTCCGACTACAAATTCATACTTGTTTTAAAATAAAAATTATTTTATATGGAAACATTGACGAAATATCTATCTTAAGTCTTTTGGACAATTTTTGCTATGATTTAATAGGTGAAAAGTTACAAGTCATTTAAAAAAAAAACCCTGTATGACAAAAATGTCCAACTTTGACCCCTCTAACTCCGGCTGTTCTACTATTTATACCAGGAGAAAAAAGATCAACAAATAGTGCCTTAATTTTATAGGAGGTATTTACCTTTTTGGTATTACCTAAATGTGCACTTGTGTATTTATTTTATCAAAAATCTATTGATAAGCTATTAGAAAAATACAAATTAGTAATATTAATTGTTATTTAATAACAACAAATAATAACATTGATAAAATATGTTTACCGAATTAATATTTTATTATTTAAGTAGTTCTACATTACTAAAGTGGGCAGGAAATTTTTTAAAAATTTCGAGAAAACGGATCCCTTCAAAATATAACATTAAGTGTCATAACTGCCTTAAAAACACCAATACAGGAGAACAAAAAATATCTTTCACGATGATCAGTACATAATTGATCTTCTTCGATTTAAAATCGAATATTATTTTCTTACTCGCCTAAATTTTATAGAGTTCGGTTCATAACTGACTTAAGTACAACACCCCCCCCCCCAAAGCACTATTTTTAAAAATCTCCCTAACGACTTTATTAATATCGTTTCATTTAAATACCATACATCATTAATCTAATTTACAAGAAAATATGATCGATCCATAAAGACCTTAATCCATAAAATTCAAAATTCATTTAAAATTTTCGAAATTTATATATACTTACCCAATTTTCTTCGGTTTCACGACGATCTACTAAATATTGATGTAATCTTGGACCCAAACCATTTGGTGCTGTAAATTCCTTAATAATGGCTTTAGTACGTTCTAATTGGGCTGGTGTTGTTATGGGTTCTAATGCGCGTATATAGTCAGCCATTGTTTGTTCCAACGGTGGGACAGGTACCTTTGGGAGTGTCTGAAAAAGAGAAGTTTTTTGGCAAATCATTAATAAAAAATCTGCATACATTATCAGTTTTTCAATACGAAGTTCAAATTTTTCATAATTCGACTATATAGATTCGACAGTGATCATTTAGAATTATTGGAAAATACAAACATAATTGATCACTAGACAATTTAGTAAATTATATATATTTTGCTTTATCCCAATATCGAAATAATGGAACTTTATTGTCGAATAACCATCCGAATAATTTTTCAAAGAAATATACTTTCTTATCCTGTTTTTAAACCTTAAAAAACTTTTTATGTATTTTATAATTCCCCAGAGGTCTACAAAAGTTAGTCTAGTTTGAAATGAGTTTCATGATGTCTGCATTTTTGAACGAAGTTAGAAGGGGGATGGTGTTTAAGTTGGAATATTTCAATAGTGTTATTATTATTCTGGTGTTTTATGGGTATTATATGGCTTAGATAAAAATTGTTTAACAATATTAATGCAGACCTAAAAATAAATGAATTCTTTTTTTCTTTCAGTTTTTTTTTATTACAGTTTCATTTTAAATTTGATTACTATGCAACTGGAAATTAAATACATACTTAATTGTTTTTGAGTTAAATAATCAAAAGACTATTTTTAATTTCTTAAATATAAATTTATTCCTTTAATTATCTTCCCTTCCAGCGAAATGTATTTTGTTGACGTTGTTGTTCTTTTTATATTCCTTTCGTATTGATGTTGTGAATATAAAATAGAAAATTACCTTTTTATTCTTTCGGAAGAAATAGAAAAAAGTTTGATTCATTGAGGGTTGCAAAATTGAATTCATGTTGTCTGCAAATTCAAAAAAAAAAAAAATAAATAAATAAATAATGTTCCTTTAACACCTAGAAATGATAAGAAAACATATTATGGTGGCATTAGTTTTGTCAATATCGGCAAAGACCATATAATGGGAAGAGAATTGAGAGTTTGCAAATCTTCTGAATCAACGTCGTAAATTATAATATGATTTTTTCTTAATAATTGAAGTTAATAGTAATTTCCAAAAGAGTTGAAATCCTCTAATGGTAACTTTTTGGGAGGAACAAACTTGTGTTTTGTCGTTAAAATGGACTTACGTCTTTATTAGGAACTATTTACTTATATATATTGGAATTTAACTAAATCGTTATCATATGTATATTGCCATTAATATGAATATCAAAGTGATTTTTGGAATAAGGATGTTTTATGTAAAATAAGTCCAATTAAGTACCGTTCATTACAAAATTTAAAAGAAATTATAGTTTTTTTTTTTTTTTAGAAATATCATGTTTTTATGGTGAAGTGATTCAATAAAAGAATTTTTGAGCTTATAGAATATTTTGAAACGATCCTTATGAAAAGTACAGAAATATATTCGTTCTCCTTGTACTTATGAGCCAAATTTCATCAAATTATCTGCGATCTGTAGCGCGTTCATAAGCTTTACACAGGCGAACGATCGGCTATAGCTATATCAGAAAGTGATTTTGAACCGATACTTTTCTACCGGTGTTTCCTATGTGTATCGGTTCACAATTTGGCCATATCATAATACAATTGATTGGAATTCTGCTGAACAAAAATGTATCTTAATTTGAAAGCTGTCGTGAATAAATTTAGCATAATTTAGTTCTATCTCTACGAATAAGAGAACTTCCAAAGAAGCGAAAAAGAAGTAGAATTTACTACATCTGAAGTCATTCTCAGGAAGTAATTATATTCTATAGAATGTCGGGTCATAAAAGGTCCCAGATTCTAACTAACTAATACAAGCCAAAGACCAACAAATAGATGGTCTTAATTTCCATAAGTAGAAAGTCCTTTTGTTACATTTTTTTTTTTTTTGCAAAATTCTAAAAGTGTTCCTGATCAATATAATTTCGAACATTTTCAATAGATTTTTACTTTTATAACTTGTTATCATGACAGTATACTGGTAAAAAAATCTATATATTTTACACTTTTTTCAGCATTGACCAGAAAAGTTTTCTTTTTTCATTATTTCACTTGTCAATTTATAAACTTGTCAATTAATCAGTGTATATTTTCAGCAAAAAATTGTCTACACTTTTTTTGTAACACTTTTAGTTTTTTGTTCGCTTTTATTATTGACAATTCTAACATTTCTTCCTGTAAAACCAATATTTTTATGTGTTACAAAGATTCAGCACAAACGCTTAATGCCCTCCCCACTATAGTGGTGTAGGGTATAAAAACAGAATTTGAACAATAAAAATGTTATTGTATGTATTTACTGTGTACATGTATATGTACCGGAAGCTGTGGCATCCACAATACAACAGTTCTGTATTTATAACTTAATGATTTCCTTGAAAGTAAAGACAGATAGACAGAAGTTAAAATACAGCATTACAAATATAACTTGTGAGGGGGAGATGTCATTCACACAAGAAATGAAATACAAAGTATATATGTTCGTATGTATGTGTATAAATACATAGTATGTATGAATGTACATTTAACATTATTTGCATTACAAATTATAACAAACAGTATTAAAGTTTGTCCTTTGTAAACAACTACTGTTTATTTATATTCTCTTGTCTGTTTGCTTATTGTTGGTGGTTCGGGATGCTAAAAGTTTGTTTAACAATTAATAATATTTCTGGATAACTTCTAAGTTTGTGTTTAGAATAATGAATATAATTCGAGATTTTGCTTTCGAAACTGTTATTTGGAATTATTAATCTGAACTGTACTTTAAATATACCTTATACATCGACAAAATAGATGGGTATATTAATTAGCTAGTCCGTTGTCCTTAAAACAATCTTTTCCGATAAAAGGAAAATGGGTTTCGAAAAGGATCAATATTCTCTAGTGAAAATGGAAAATTTTAGAACACAATATTACCTATCAAACCAATCCTACCCCGCAAAGTAAACCTCCAAAACAATGAAAAAGAATTAGAATTTACTCCATGGAAGTACTGAAAATGACCAGAAGAAGAGATGTTTATAACACAGGCTTGTCATAGGAAGGATGTCCATTTTAATTGATTCCAAATTCACTACATCTAAAATCATTCTCAAGAAGTAATTTTTAAATTATTTTTTTGGAAGTTATTAGGTATTAAAATTGTAGTATTATAGAATACATCTAATTTGACTTTTGAAGTGGTGATAAATGTAATTCTTTTGGAAGTACTTCGTTTTGTTTTTGCTATAAGATGTATTATAGATTCTCATTCAATCCTCATTATAAATAATAAAAAATTAGGAGTAGAAAAGGACCAGAGTAGGGACTTATTGTTGACAAAAAAATAGTTTTTTTTGCAAGATGACTGATATGGGGGCAAGTGCAAATATGCGATTTTTTTATAAATTTTAGTTTTAATTTAATCGTGTTTTTAGTGTTTATAAGTGAAGTTGGACCTTCAAGTCATTTTTTGTAAGAGAGTTTGTATGAGGTCAAATGAGGACCGATCATTACAAAAATAAGCAGTGTCATTTAAACTTCAATAAGTTTTGCCGGCTTTTGCTGACCTACTAGAACATTTGACATAATTATGCTCACAAAAGCTCTATTCGGGAGAAACGAAATGGAGGTACGGTTGAAATAATGGACCGATTTTAACCATTTTTAAAAATGGTCGTTCTTGGATCAAAAGAAGATTATGTTTATTAAATTTCATCAAATTATCTTGTGACTTATAGCGTGCGCACAAGATTTACCTGGACATATATACAATATATTAATACTACTATTTATCCATTGTTGGTTCCATATGTTTATTAGTTGAAAAATTATAAAGGGCCAGAAAAGGTGCTAAAATTATGCATTCATAACCAAAAATAAATCCACTGTCATAATTTTATGCTTTTAGGTTCAGCCGTTTGGACTGGACGATGATGAGTCAGTCAGTCAGTCAGTCAGTCAGTATATATATAGAAGATACTTACGTCAGGAAATCCAAATTCGTCTACCGATTCTGCAGTGGAAAGCCATTTTTTTGGTAAAGATAAAATAGAATCTTTCCATCCTGCAAATTAAAAGAAAAATAAATTAAAATCTTACCACAAATAAAAAAATATTCAAAAATGTTTTATACAATTGTGCAAAAAATTAATTTTTTTCTTGATGAAATGGCATACAGTAAAACCTTCTTACAATGGTTAAGCTGAAAATTAATACAACAATTAAAGAATTTCAATATTGTATGAAAATATACAAAATTTCTTTGGATTTACTTCCATCCCCCTTTTACATTACTTTGCCAAGAATCTATATTTAAGAGTTTTACTGTTTTTACAGAGAACGTTAGATGGGTAACTTAATATACGTACTGTGTATTAATTTTCTTTAGTTTAACATATTCTGCAAATATCTATAACATACAACTTTATTCATTACTGCAATAGTAATTTGTTTTTGCCCGGATGACAGACATTTTAATTGTTACATTGTAGTAATGTATTACATACACATCGTCTGTTAGGAATTGTTTGTATTGTTGGGAGTTTGGTCGTCTTGTGGTCACAATTGTGGTGACACTAAATACACATTTGCAATTTAATGATTTTCTTTAATCAATTGGTGTTTTTTCTGGCTTGATTTTACTGTAAAGGGGGAGTGTGTACATACTGACAATGAATTGTTTAATTTTATTTACGTTTTTGTTTTCGAATAGTTAAAAATCTTAAGTTTTTGATATTGTTTATGTTTACATTCTTTTAAATACCTTGAAAATAGTATGTAATATGTATGTAACCGACGTGATTAATATGTCAATGTAAAAAATATCCAATATTAAGACAGCATAAATCTTAACTTGTGTAGGTAATTCTTAAATTTTGTCTTTCCCTTTTCCTTTTCCTAATTAATCAACAGTTTTGTATGAAAATCAATAAAACCCCAATGAAGAAAATTAAATAAACAGCATCGAAACATGTTTGTTTTATACTTTACTACTTAATACAATACACAGTAGGGCAGAATCGATTTTTTGAAAACATTTTCCATATCTAATCCATATCAGCCTAAATAAGAAAGAAATTATAGTCGTTCGGTGTTCGACTATGTAATACTTTATATCGTTTATGTGCAGTAATTTAAGAGAACTTTGCTTTGAGAAAATAGAGTTCCATTAAGCCTGTTCTAAACAAAATCCATCAGTTTTATCAATGCTAGCATACAACAAATTTGTGTCACTTTCTGTCAATTATAAATAATTATGTGTTCAAAAGCCCTATTTGGGAGGTTCAATTGTATGTGGGTTGGACGCAATAGTTAACCGATGTTAACCATAGGCTTTGTTCCTGAGACCATAGAATGTCTTGTATATTTTTTCATCTTCAAAACTGCGTAGTTTGATTACAATGTTAACATAAACAGACGGACGGACGGACGGACCTAGCTATATCGATTTTAAAGCTATTGGTATCATTAAATGTGTACTAAAATTTAATACTATTCAAACACTTAAGTGATGTAGGGTATAATTACCCAGCAAGATAAAATAAAGTACTTTCAAAAGAATAATATTTATCACCACTTCAAAAGAAGTGAATACTTTCATCTTCTGTGGAAGTGATATTTATTGATTTCCTAAGAAGCGAAAATAATACAAAATTTTTACTTTCTAATAACTTCCCGAAAAAATAAAAATTACTTCTTGAGAATGACTTTAGATGTAGTGAAATTGGAATCAAATAAAAAGGATATTCCTTCTATAACAAACCTGTGCTAAAATCTTCGCTTCTTTAGGTCTTTTTCATTACTTCCATGGAGTAAATTCTACTTCTTTTTCACTTCTTTGGAAGTTTTTATTTTTTGCTGGAATAGTTTGACAATAATAAAGATATCCGTACAGAATAAACACTAATTATAATATTTTAAAAAATAATATCAAATATTTTTGATTAAGAGAAACTATTATACATAAATATAAAACCGATTACGTAATTCCTATTGATGTTACTAATAAATCTTCAATCATTATCGATTTCTTAATCATTAAAATCAAATATATGTTGATTGGCTTAATTCACATGGAAATTCTTTAAGATTTATTCGTTTGAATTTTTCCTAATGATTACCATTAAGTTTAAAGTTATGAGTTTTTATAATTTGAATAAAATTCATTGCCTTTTAAAAAAAAACTAGTAACTTGTTTATGTTCCTTTGCTTTATTTTTGCCAATTTGGGGGGTGATTTTCATTTTTGGTCTCCCCTGGGAACACAACATTTATGTCACGTGTTTTAATGCTTTAATTTATTCCACTTTATAATGCCTTATTTTGGGTGGATGTATGTATGACTGTTTGGATTAATATGTATTTTGTACCCTTTTTTCTGTTGCCGTTGGTAAACCTGTATCCAATTTACAAAGAAAAATATTTATTTAATACTTAGTGGGAGTCTATTCAATTATACATAGTCGTGTGTGTACGCTCAAATACTACATTGAAACTTGAAAATCCTTATTCATCTGTGGTGTCATGGTTATAGACAGTATAGGTAAAAATTTGAATTTTATATTTTATTGTAATTTAGAAAGTTTTTAAATCGATTTAAATAATTTTTTTTTTAATTAACGATTTTAAAATTTTTCAATTTAAATGTTATGGCAAAACAAGAATGGTTAAAAATTATATTGTTAATGTCTTAATTTTTGTTTAAATATCAGACATAAATAGAATAATTTTAAGAAAAATATAAAAAAAATTTAATTCAATCAAATCATATAGATTTAATGTCTGATGCCACAAAAAGTGTTTAACTATCTGATACTTTGGTTTAGATTCTGTATTTTAGAATTTATATCAAATAAAATTACATAAAAAAGTAAATTTAAATTTTTTTTAAATCTAAAAAGAACACTTTTCATTGTAATCATTATTGTATTTTCATTTTACAAACAATTTCCTTAGCAACGTTTTGTTTTGCTTCCTGTAGCCTTATCAAATAAATTCTTTAGTTTATTGAATAAAAGTTTCCAAATGAAATTATTACAGCAGTTTCTGCTTACACGTCCTCATATAGTGGAGTGAGTATTATTTTATACACAAATACACATACATACATATGGGCAAATTCGTGTCAAGTGATCTAACTAAAAGTATCAAAAAAATGTGCCTTTTATACCCATCCGTCCGTTTGTCCGGCTGGCCATGTAAACTTTGTGCGCAAGGTACAGGCAGTAATTTTCAAGATAATTTGATGAAATTTGGACAAATCATGTTTTTGGCACAAGGACGAAGCCTATTGAAAATGGGTGAAATAAGTTATAAGTATAAATAAGTTATAAGTATAAATGACACTGCAGATTTTCGTACTGATCGCCCCTTATTTGACCCTAGCCCCCATACAAACCCCCCTTCAAAAAATGTCTTAAACGTCTAAAATTCACTTGTAACCATTAGTATCGCAATGAAACTCAACATAATTAACTACTATTTAAAAATATATCCTTTTCCCAAATTTAATGAGGATCGGCCCATGTTTGACCTATGCTCCTATATAAAACCTCATTTAGAAAATTTGCTTTTTATCAATAAATTGCTTAAATACTTTGGAATTAAGGTAAAATTCAACATAAAAGTTTCTTTGTGAAAAATAAAAATTTTTTAAATATACTCATGGTGTAGGGTCGGCCATATCCGACTATACTTTACTACTTTCCCAAAAAAAAAAATGACTTGAAAGTAAATTTTTCGTAAGGGTTTATATGGTGGCTATGTCATTAAATTTCTATAAGTTTTGCCGTTTGTTGGTGACATACTAAAACATGTACCTTTCTATTCGGGAGGTACGGTTATAATAATAAACCGATTTCAACCATTTTTAAAAGTGTTCGTCCTTGAATCAAAAGATGAGTATGTTTATTAAATTCCATCAAATTACTTGCGTGCGCACATAGCCAAATCAGAAAGTGATTCTGAACCGTTTGGTATACTTTAAGGTGAATGTAGAACCAATATTTTTTTGGGTTATACAAACATCAGCACGAACGCATAATACCCCTCCCACTATAATAGTATAGGGTATAAAATTATTAAAAATTTAATGGACAGACGGACATGTCATAATCGAAAGTTATTATGAGATGGTCGGTATGCTTTAAGGTAGGTGTGTATGACAAATATTTTTATGCATTGCAAACGACATAATAAACAAAATAATTTTTCACTAAGGTTTCAAAAAAGTTGTAAATTTAACGCTATGTGTATTTAAATATTTCTTTGAATTAATTCTAATGTAACAGATTTTGAAACAAATCTATAAACTTTAATTTTAGAATTATTTACGGTTTATCATTTTGCGATAAAAACATATAAATTATGATTAAAAACTGCTATTATCGTCCAAACATTACCAACAATAATAAAAAATAGCAACATTAAAAATAATGCAATTAATAAAAGTGGTTTTCCTTATTACAATCATATCAGACAACAATAGATGTACAAAAAAAAGACATCCATTTATATTTGACGGTAACAATAACCATACCAGACATCCTTCGATGTTAAAGAAGTAACCAATATAGATGGTGTTTTGATATGAAATACAAACAATAACAACAAAAAATAATCTCTATTATGAATGTCAAATTTAATAGAATTTATTATCCTTTTTTCATTATCTCTTCAAATAAAATGAATGTTACGAGAGCGATCTAATACACTTGAACTTTTTAGACTTTACTCACATATACCGGTACACTCATACACATGCAATACCACTCATACAATGAATGTAGTCACGTGGCGTCAATTTGAGCGTCCTTTTTTCTTTTTTGGTTTGGTTTACTCCAAAACTAAGTTTTGCCTTTAAGGCTTGAGGTAAAAGAAAGACATCAAAGGCACAGTCAAACTACAGACAAGAAAAGTAAAATAATGACAGGGTTTGTGTAAATTGCTACTGGTTTCGTTGTTATTCTTGCTTTACATTGTTTTGATAGTAAATTAATGTTATAAACCAACAGCAACTCTAACAAGGTTGGTTACTAATATTAGTGAAGTGCGTTCTTTTTGCTGACAAAAAAATATATATAATAATAGGCACACGACCAACCAACCCACGTTTAACCAACTCAAAGTTTGTTACAGTTTTGCGATTAAAAAGTTTTCAGAATAAATTTAGTATAACCAACCACCTTGTAAAATTGTTGTGGAAATTCCGGAAAATACAATACATTTACTTTTACAAATCATAAGCTAAATCTATTACTACTTTAAGTATTATGTTTTCCAGGGAAAAGATGAAATGAATAGATTAATGATGGAACAAAAGGTACAAAATTAAACTAATTCTAATTAAGTAATTGAGGAATTGTGTTGAATTTATATTTCTTAAGAAATGTAATTTCCTTAAAATGCTTATTAACTATTGTGTGGCTTAAAACTGTGGTTAATTAAAAATTTTGTATTAGGTTATTTTTTGCGCAGAAGGAAAAGGTTTATCTGTAATAAGATGTGTGATAATTATAAAGCGAATTACAGTTAAAAGTTTTATTTCGTATTCAACTTATCGCCATATTGCTTAGACTTTATAAAATAAACATACATCAAAGTATATACATACGTACAACAGCACTATGTAATGTTGACAACGTTGCGTTGTCAAAATCTTAATTTTATATACAAAAAAATCTTAATTTTATAACTCACTATTGACAAACAATCCGTTGTCCGGATGTGTATTAGATTTCGACAACGAATTGTTTCAATGTTGACAACGTTGCGTTGTCGTAGGTATGTGATTGACAAAGTATGATATTGAACAATTTGGTACCAGACGTGTATATTTCTTTTTCTCTCTGTGTATTTTTACATTCTCGGTACGATTTTACTTAGCACCCATACATACGCTTATTCTCAACAGACATACGTTATTTATGCAATAATCTCGATAAAGTTTTGCATCTTCACCTTCGTGCGAAGGTTATATAAAAGTTTGTCATTTTGTTTGTTTTATCTATAATTTTCCGATTCTATAAAGTATATTCATATATTTTGGATACCTAGTCGTTTTAATCATAACAGTCTGTATCAGGCTTTTTAATTATTTCATTTTCAATTACATTTAAAGTAATTGTAATTGAAGCTTTACCAATTGAAATTTTACTTGTAATTATATATAATTGTAATTACAAACATACAGACCAGGCATTAGAGGTAATAATTACATAAAATAATTCATTACATAATCAATTGCAATCACTTATAGTCTGTAATTGAGAACAACTAATTTTTTCAATTACAATTTTTAGTAATTGTAATTAAAGTTTTTTTTCAATTACAATTTTTAGTAATTGTCATTAAAGTTTTGCCAACTACAATTGCTTGTAATTGAAGTAACCAATTACAATTACTTGTAATTGTGAATTAATTACTTGATAACTTCAAATGTAATTAATTGTAGTTGGCAAAACGTGTGTTTGTTAAAATCAATTTTCTGAATACCAAATATATCTTCGCAGTCTAAATTTTCCTTTTTAGATTGGTCCATAAATGGTGGAGATATGAGAAGTAAAAATAGGGAGAAATCCTTTAAAAAATAAAACAACATACAGCTTCATATGACATATGTTGTTCTTGTACTTCGTTTTCTTGTTTTTAAAAATTAATGTTTAGTTCCTAAACGGAGTAAGAACAAAAAGTAACGTTTAAAGCTGTGCGAGTGTTGTTACTGCTAAATAAGGGAATGGAAATTTAAAGTTTAAATTTTTAGATATTCGGTCAGATATGTTTTCGGGAAGTTTCCTATTAGGAATCAGAAATTTCGTGCATAATTAACTGAGATATAAGCAAAAAATCGGAATAACCTTTAAACAGTTAGTGGTTAGAGTTCTAGTCTGGTAGACCTGAGGTGGTGGGTTCGATTCCCATCTCAGGCTCTGGTTAAAGAGCGCACCACAGACCCGATAGAGGCCTAGGTGTATTTCTTCGGATTTGATGTATATATGTACATCCTCCTTTCAAACTAACTAACTATGAAAACAACAAAAACAAAAAAATTTCAATGGTTGTTAGTTCATAAAAACTAAACATAGCAAGATCAACACGTAAAGTATGGAGCTAGGATATTTTGAAATAAATAAAGTAAGTAATGTTAATCAATTTCATAACTTGAAAAATGTTTTTAAATTTAAACTTAATATTTATTTCTAGTCTTCTCTCGTAGACCCTATTAATACGTATTGGTTAGCTATGAGTACAAATACACATAGATACTATAACGTATATAACTTAATCTAATAAATATAATCTTCAGACCTGACAGGAGAAATAATAATAACAATTCTTCATCATCAAACTCATATAGACAGCATCAGCTTTAGCCATGTATGTACGTAACATTAAACAGGCTTCTTGTGTCTGTCTCGTCTGGTAAATGAAAAAGCCAACAAAATATAAGAATAATATTATATGTAGATACAAATTAAAGTTGACATTGATGTGTTTATATACATACATACATTAGCAGACTTTCATACATACTTACTTCATACCTTACTTTGTACCTATTTAAATTAAATTTGTTTTGTATTTTCCTTTTTTTTTGTTTGACTCATGAATATTTGATGTTTTTTCGTTAATCCCATATCATACGAGTGTATTTTTCTCCCAATTTTACTTTTTTCTTTGGAGAAGGACATACATAAAATTTATACTTTAATTTTTGTAATTTAATTGAACGTCAACTCAACTCAAATCAAAGTGATCGATCAATCAATATATTAGCTGTCTACCACTGTCAATGTATGTATTTTTATATCTTTGTTTATGTGTATGTGGAATTTGGAACTTTATGGGAGGGTGTTGAAATCACCCTTAAGAAAATTAGTTTGAACTAATTTAATTTCTTTTTATATTTATATTAAAACATGTACTATGTATTTTTTTATCCTTAATGCATGATTAATGTTGTTAACGGTGGTGTTAATTTGAAAATTGGATAAAACTTAATGGTCATTAAATTATAATCACATGAAGGAGCAGTGTTTTTAATATTATAGTTGGATCGATATATATTACTAAATAAAATCCTTTGTTAAAATAACAGTTTATATATAGAGAGAGATAGAGAGAGAGTGATGTTTTTGAATTTCTAATTTTCAAAAGCCCTGCAAGGTTAATGACATATACAAATTTTCAGCTCTACACAGAGTAATAAAACCGGTAGAAAAGTACCAAAATTACGGCAATACTTTGTCAACATTTAGACAACGGATGAGTATAACATTTTAACAAATTCGTGTCATTTCGTCAATGCATTTTTGTGATTTCGACAACGCAGTGTTCGGTTTGACAACATAACGTTGTCACTTCGATAACACATTATTATTTTTGTTGATTTGATAATGTCGTGCATTTTTCGTATTTTTGTTATTGATTTGTCAACTATCCGTACATATTTCGACAACGGATGTTATTGAAAAATAGAAACATTTTGGTGTTAATTGGTGTATAATTTTAAAAGATTTTCCCTCTGTACATTGGCCAATAGCTGTTATTGTAACAATAATTAAATAATACATGTAAAATTTTTACTCAAAGTTCTCACATGTTATCTCGAAACTTCATTATTCCAACAACGAAACATTTGTCTTAATTTTCTTTCTTGAAAATTGAAAAATTTAGTTTTTGAATATTCTAAATCATTCTCTTCTGATCTAAAAGAAAGAAATGTTGTCAGAAAACCTATAGGATCTATACAACTCCTTTTCAAAAATTTTGTACCATATCTATTCCATCATATCTTAATAGTATAATTTTAAAACTAAGCATCAAAATTAAGCTACAAAAATCACACTTAAACACCAATAAAACCCTTATATTAACATTATGGACAAAACAAGGGATCTTAATTATTATCGTCTCCAATTGACGGAAAAATTGTGAGCTGCATATAAACTAAATGACAGAAACCTGCTGTCGTCTGTCAGACAAACGATAAAAATGTAATCCCAGTGAAAAATATTGTCTTACACTAAATGCCTTGATACCGAAAACAATAGAAAGAATTGTATGTAAAAGATTTGACAAAAAAATCAAAGTTTCAACGAACCCCCTCATTAACAGCAGCATTAAAGAAAGAAAAATCACAATCAAACATGATAAAATGCCAAGCGCAGGCACCCAGTTGCTGAAAAGGCGTTTAAAGCACGAAAACACGAAAACAAATCAACCAAAGCAAATGAAGGAGAAACATTTAAATGCCAAAACAAATCCAGGCTGGTATTTATGTATATGTTTCCTTATACGTACATATTAAAATGTATATTTATTTTCATGCCGGAATTTATCATTAACAAGAATCTACAACAACATTATTAAACTCAAAGGAAAAAGGAATAAAAGGATACAAGCACCAGCAACCAACAATTTAAACCAAAAACAGCCAGTCAGTGGCAGCATCATAAACACCATCATCAGGAAGACGAACACACTCTTTCTCACCACAGGCATAATTTCTTTTTTAAACTTCCTTTTTTCAGTTGCTGCTGTTGCAGCTTTACAACACCCACATGCGGAGTAAATATTTTCATCCCTCTTCTTTTCGGTCTGTTAAAGTTTTAGCCTAAAGGCTTTACAACAAAACCACAGAAACATGGAATTGTACCAACAACGACAACAAGCATAAAAATATAATAAAAAGAACCCACAACTGGTACCAACTGGGGTCACAACATTCTTTTTAACCTTCATCTCTGTGTATTGTTTCATTTTATTTTATAACGATTTTTTGTTTCTTACTTTTATGTTATTATTTCTATTTTTTGTTGGAAAGAAACATTTTTATTATTATTTCTTTTGTATAGATTTTATTTTGGGGAAATCCTTCATTCATTTCACGATTTCCTTTAACAGGCACGAAATGCTTTTGTTAAAAGTTATAAAGGACTTACAAAAAAACTGATTATCGAATACGCATACAATGCCAATATAAAACTTTTATTTTATTTCCTTGTTAATTTTGAATATTTTTTGTATTTATTTTATTGTTTCCATCCGTTTTCGGTTTTGAATGGATTTAAAAAAAATCCTATTGTTTGATTTGCTCATTTATTTGAAGAACCCTTTCAGGAAATTCTTTTCAATTGTTCTCTTATTTTGCTGTTTTTTAGTTTAAATTATTTAAATGCTTTTTTCCGGTAATATATACATTAAAAGGATTATAGTCGCGAAAATTTTTGGAAAATCACAAATTCAAAAATAATTTGAAAAAAATTATATAGAATACAATTTTTATACTCACCATGTTTTTATCATTCCGTTTGTAATATTCACCCGAGACCCATAAAAATATATATTCTGGATTCTTATTTCTATGATGACCTAGCCATGTCCGTCCGTCTGTCTGTTGGATAGTATCCAAATGGAACTAGTTTGCGAGTTGAAATTTTTCACATCTATTTTATACTGATACTGAAAATGGACAATATCGGTCTAGCCTCCATATAAGGTTCCCACGGAAAATTACTTTAACACTCATAACTAGGCACAAACAATCATCATAAGAACCTTTATGTTTTTGTACGAATGTAATGAATGACCCCACACCCCATATAAGGATTCTGTTAGAAAATGACTTTAACGCCCATAACTGTCTAGCGATGAAATTTGTTATTAATATATTTTATAGGAAACTTAAAAACTTCGTTCAATTCTGAAAGGATTGGTCCATATGTGGCTCTATCCCTACTTTAACGCTCATTACAGGATCGGGCTATAATTGACCATTACGGTTAGAACCACTAACTAATTCCTTATTAGACATACGCTATAGACAATTGGCTACAAATCCCATTAAAGAAACATACCTAATATTATTCATCACGACCACTCATTACTAAGTAATGTATGAAATAACAACATTACCTACATTATGCATTTCTAAAATAGTAAAAAAAATTACTAATTAAATTTTGAATGATAGACAGTTTGAAAGCGAACTTTCGCGTTTTCGTTCTTCATACTTCATAAAATTTTTTAGTTTATTGCAAAAATAATTACTTTAAACAACATACACGTTTACTGTAACCTTCCTTCTACAATTACAAAAAAAAAAACAACTTTAATTAACATTAAATATACATTTAGCATCCCTCTCCGGAAACTTTTAAGGGGATGTGGTGGTTGATTTTTCATTACTCATTTTAATGGACTACGAGTAAATGTATGTATTTAGTTACCTTGAAATACAAGATGTTTTATCATTGGCATCACAAAAATACGAACATTAAAATTTTACGAAAAGACTGACCGGAAGGCATATACATCATACATACAAGTAAAGTAAAATTGAACCATTGGACCATCCATTTATAATTATAGCTCGCCGGAGAAGACATGTATGGATACGTGCGTGTTTTGAAAATAATGATTACATGTTTGTAATTTCCATTAGCAACTTGATTGTAAATTTAAACAACAAAAAAAATATCCCCACATATTTCTGTTTAGTACAATTTCGAATATCAAAATAAGCAAAAGGGCGAGTAGTATATTTTAGACATACAAGTACATATTTCTATTTTTTGGGGATGTTTTTTTGTTGTTGCTGTTAAAAATAGTAAATAGGTCCTGGTAATTCGGGGCAACTGTTTCAAACTTGTGGTTATTGCTATTATTTTGGGTTTTTCCAGGTTAGAGAATAATAGAGATGTTTAAAGTAACAAATTACTTATGTTCTGCATTACCTGGGAGTAAGAAAGTAATGCTTAATTTCCTTTCTTTTGATAAACTATATTAGTAGACGTAAGGAATACGTTGTGTTCTGATTAAACTACTGGGTTTTCTAAAGAACTTTACGACATACACACGTACTGGTTTCTTAGTAATATCCATTGTATGAAAAATAAATATATATGTTCAATTTTAGAGCTGCCAAAAATATTGGCAAAGAAAATAAAATTTATTGTTAAGGACGTGATTTTATTGAATAATTTTCGCAAAAAATCTAAGAAAATCGAAATGAATATACAGAAAATAAGCAGCTTTAATCCAAGTCAAAAATTGAATCAAATTATCAAACTATATCAGCAACTAGAAATATTTTGATTAAACAGAATGGTACAAAAGTACCTATATACAATCCGTTAAACAAATGATGTCTATATAATTTAAAAAACACTCAGTAATTATTTTGGCAACTGTCGTTGTAATTTTGTTAATGCATCGCTGTCATTCTAACAACGCATTGTTGTCATTTTGATAAAGTTTTGTTTAATTAATCGGCAATGCATCGTTGTGATTTCGTTTTCATTTCTACAACACAACATTCGGTTTGGTAACATAGCATTGTTACTTTGATAACACATCGTTTTTACTCCGAAAAATATCTTTAAATAGCAAATATCACTGGCAGCCGCCAGTCGTATTTTGCACCTGCGGTTATGAGTTGACAACATCATGTATTATTTATTATTATACCCTACACCAATTTAGAGGTTAGTAGTTAGTAGCGCACAATAATATTGGTCCTGTACCAGGCGCGGATCCAAGGGGTGGTAAAAAGGGAAATTACTCCCAATGTCCAACCAAACTCCGACCGGTCCAGAGATAGTATACCCGGATTCCAGAGCAGGAAATTTTTATTAGCTTATTAAAGCTTTTCGCGCCCAAGTTATATAAACACTTTATTTTATGGAATTTTTATAATTTATGGTTATAAATGGAAAAACATGTTTTGATATCCTTAAAAAAATTAGAAAAGGAAAACATACGTAGTTATGTGCAAGATCCCTTTGATCAATATTTGTATACGACAGCTTCAATACCGCGATCCCTAGTCACTGCATGAATATCGTAATTCTTCTACCGCCCACAGCAGACAAGAAAGCTAACCGAGGAAGGAGTGAAGCAACAGGCTTAATGTTTTTGGTTTCGTTCTTTACAAATGCCATTCAAATTAATTTGTAACTTTAGATTTTAACAACTTTGATTTATTTAAATGTTTCTCTTTAATGGAAAATACCTTTTTATTTATAACTTATTGCAAATTTTTGTGTTAACCTTCAAATATTTTTCTTCTTAATTAACAGAACTTTATTTTCCCCCAAAAAAATGTAACAGCAAAAAAGGAATACATAAGACCCCTTTACTCATAACTATACATATTTATAAATTCTAATGCCTGTGGCTTTGTACATCTGTTTTTGCCATTTTCACGCCCTCACATATATGTTTTGATTCAAATTTGAAGCAAAAATAAACGCACTTTGGCAAAGGCATAAAAACAGCATCATTTGTAAACATTACAGAGGAGGAAGAAATTTTCATCATGTTTTTATTTTTCAAAAATTGGGGGATGGTTGTTAATTTTTTCCGTTTTTTTTTTCATTCCAGTTGATGTTTTATGTTTACAAAAGGGATTTGTACTTGTAGCAGTTGTAAAGTAAATTTTAAACCTGAACTTCTTTCTACGTTTTTGTCTGGAATTTTCACTTGTTGTTGATTTTTCATTTTTACCACTCTATATACTTAATGTTTGTTTATAATTTATTTATGGCATAAAGTTTTATGTTACTTTGAGCT
This sequence comes from Lucilia cuprina, assembly GCF_022045245.1. Taxonomy (NCBI): domain Eukaryota; kingdom Metazoa; phylum Arthropoda; class Insecta; order Diptera; family Calliphoridae; genus Lucilia; species Lucilia cuprina. The sequence continues at coordinate 25,987,506 of NC_060952.1, forward strand.
TTATTTTTTTCTTTTATTTTTATTTGAATTTCAAATTATTAGGGGAGTAAAGGAATATGTGTGTAAAATTTGCCTCATCATGATATTATTACCCAACATTAACACATTCGTGTAGGACGTAACAGATGAGGCGATAAACTGCATAACACAGCAGTTAGAATAAAGTTGTTAAAATTTCTTTAATGCTTGAATGAATCATTTGCCAGAACGGGAGGCGTAACAAAATAAATTTGTTCTAGATAATCAAAATATTTGTATAAACTATTGATAATGTCTTGTAAATATTTGTTTGAGTAATAGAAAGAGTGCTGAATAGAAATAATTTGAAATTAGTTAGGAAATTGGTTGATGATAACAGAATCACTTTCTGAGTCGTTTGAAAGATTTTAAATATTTCTTTTGTTTGAGTAATAGTAAGAGCGCTGAAGTTGGTTTTAAGTGTGGACTTCTAAAAGTGGAAGTACACAACATGCTTTGAGGCGGCAACGCGTTTTACGCTTTTCTAACTTTTCGCGCTTTACATGATGCAAGTTACACACCACGAGTTATTTTGAACTTTCTTTTAATGTTTTTCTTAAACTATTACTGTTTTAAAAATCAAAATTTTAAGTTTTTGTTTTTCTTTTTTAATTTTTTCTTTCATTGTTGATAAAATTTATTTCATTTTAGTTTATTCTTATTCTACACCAAACAAAATACAACCCTGATCAGCTGCCGACGCGTCAAAAGTTGAAAGTTGCTGAACTTTGCTGTAACATGTAAAATGAAAATACACTATTTCAACTTTTTTTGACAGAAGCCTATAACGCGCTGCAGCGTGTTGTGTACTTTCGCCTTAAGGAGTGACAAAGTTCCATAAAGTGGGTCTCCTCTGATATATAAAACGATTCCATTTCTTCGTTTATGTTCCGATTTTAAAATGATAACATTGTATATATATAATTATTACATTACGGTCTATTCAGAAAACTTGTCGTAGCATTAGATGGAAATTTTAATTTATTTTAAATTTTAATTATTTTTTTCCGTTATCAGTTTAAAAAAAGGATTAAGATTTTCAATCGTTAGCAGAGAACTGAGGTCTCATTCAAAAAATATTATTTTCCAATAATGGCACATTTTTTCTCATTTCTCGTCATGTATTCCACAATAAAAATTCGTAAAAATTCAGTTACTTGGGACATTTTATGAGGGGTTTGTCGATATCTTTAAATTTGTTCTTCCCATCGATATAAAACTATAATATAAATCTATTCACGCTTCTAAATAATAAAAAAATATAACTCGATTAATAGCACAGGCCAAAGTAATAAAGGTTTGTTAAAACTTTTAATGTATTTTTGGTTTCTGAACCTAATAGATAACAGATATCAAATCTGTTTGTGACATTTTATATAATTAAAAAAAAATATATATTTTTATGTTTAAGGGTTAATTTAATTTTTTTCGATTTCATTATAAATACTTTATTAAATATTTTTTCTAAGTTTCATTTAAATCGTTTGAAAACAATATAATATTACAATATGGTTTTAAAAGAATTTTCCAATATGACTTGAGTTTGACCTTTACCGTTTATGGGTTAACATTATTCGATTTTACTAAAACTTCAAATACACTTTTTCTATTATCTTGAATTATATTCTTTAAAAGTTTTATATAAAATGCATGACAGTGTAGAGATTAAAACCTCTTTTTTCAAAATTTTTAACAAAATATAGTTTTATTCCCCGAAATCTTCAATATTCAAACGCAGGTACAGCCAATATGTGAGAGGTATCGATGAAATTTCTTTATTATTTTATTCCCTTCTTTATTGTTTATATGTCATATGGAGATTTCTTAAAATATTTAAATTTAGCTTAATAAAATTGCGGAAAGTTTAAAACTGGATTTTTGAATCTGCCATCTGAAGGAATTGCCAGTTATGATTCGGTTTACGTTATCTAATGGGTGTAAAAATTCACATATAAGCTAACGAATATTGTTAACTTAATGATATGATTTTATTAGAATATCTCTTAAAATTTGATAATGGTTTAAAGAAAATTTAAGTGTTTTGTGACACTTACTAATCGGAGGAATTTGTAATGTCTTTTACAATTTTTTACCGATTTTTATATTTTATTGGTACGAAATTTTAAATTGTGTTCTCTTTTAGAGCTCTAGTGTCCCCAGTGTGCTAAATTTTACTAGAATGCATTCCCATAACCTTATTACAAAACCCTAAATCCTTTAATTTTATGGAAAAATAAACTCATTTAAATATTTTTTTTTTGGTTAACAATTATATTTTTCAATAGTATTTTTTGTTTATTTTTTATCAGTTTTTCATTGAATTTTACATATTTTTTTAGGTTAATTTTTGGTTTTTATTTATTAATATTGTTTGTTCATTTAACATTTGTTTGCGATTATTTTTAAATGTTTTTTTCTTCTTTTTATTCATATATTTTTAACATTTAATATAATGTATAATAATTGTTTACGAACATATTATTTATTATTAATTATAATTTTTTTATTAATATAAACATTTTAATGATAATTGTTTTCACTAATTTCACTTAAATTAACACATACTTAAGATTTTACTTGGGTTTAAAAAAGAAAAACAAACATATTAAAAAAAAGTAAAATGAGGAAAAATTTAAATTTAGTTTTTATAGCGAAATTTTTTCTTAATTCTTGCAGTAAAATACTTTTCATAAAATCGCTTATTTTTTAAGTAATTTCTCATAATTTTTTTATAGTTAAAGTTGAAGTATAAAGCTGTTGTATTTTAATGTTTTTTTAATTTCTTTCAACTCAATTCAAATATTTTTGTGAAATTTAAGTTTAGGTTAATTTTTTGGAATATATTTTTCTTTAAGTTAAAGAGGAAGTTTTAAGAAACAAAATTAACACAGTATTAACTCACTTGTTTTTTTTTTGTTATTGAGGTTTATTTAATATGTTTTGTTATTAATTGGTTATATTTAAATTTAATATTTATGTTTAAAGTTACATATTAATATTTATAACTAAACCATAAACATCAGCTACATTTAATATTTAACTAATATTTATTTATGTATTTTTTTATTATACTCATATTTTGAATATATATTTTTTTATTTATTTGTTTATGTTTATGATTTATAAGCCTAATTTAGTTTATATATAATGTATTAATATTGGTTTTTAATATACTTATTATAAAATTTTCATTCATCTATATTTAATGTACGTTTAATGAATTTCATCATTGTTACTAACAGTATTTTTTTCTAATACCCACGTTCATGAACTTAAATCTCTTGTGAAGCTATTTTTTTTTTTTGTTTAATACTTTAACATCGAACTTTACATTTACTAGTTCTATTCTTTGGTAAGTAGTTTATGTGGGGAGTTTCAGATTGAAAATGTGTTTTTATTTTAACAAATTAAAAAAAAATATTTCTAACATTTTCTATAAAAAGAGATTTTGTCAGAAATTTTATAAAAAAGGGAACTTCTATACAACAGAAGTTGTAAAATTTCTATAAAAAAAGAACAAATTGTATGTTATTTACTTAAAGTTTTTAATACTCCCAAATTTATAGAAAATTGTTTGTAAAACCAAAATTTATCGAAATGTGTTAAGAGAATTAACAAAACTCCTTTAAATTAAAAGTCTTCTTGTTAATCAAAAACTTATATTATCAGAAATTTTCAATAACAATTAAAAAAAAAACTATTACTATTTCAAAAAATTATCAAAATATATCTGTTAATAAAAATTCTTTTAAACAAAACATTATTTAAATATTTCATTTAAATAAAATAATTATCGAAAACATTCTTTAGAAAAAAAAGAAAAATATTCGATTTTCTATAGTGCTTGGATTTGATGGGATTATCTAAATAATTGAAAATTTATCGCAAATTTGCTATAAATAAAAAATGTATCAAAAATTTGTTAAAATATGAAATTTGTTCTAAAATTTGTATTTAAATAAGAAATGAATTGAAAATTAAAATAGAAAATTTATCAAACATTTTCTATAAATAGAAAATTTGTGGAAATTTTTCTACAAAAAGAATATTATCGAAAATTTCCTTTAAATAAGAAGTTTATCGATAATATCCTTTAAACACAAAATTTATGGAAAAATTCCTATAAATAGAAAATTAAAAAAAAAAATTCTTACTAATTGAAAATTTAAATAAAATTTCTTTTAAATATAAAAGTAATATAAAATTTCTTATAAATAGAAAATTTATCGAAAATTTCCTATAAATAGAAAATTTATTATAAAAATGTTCTTATAAATAGAATCAAAAATTTCCTACAAATAGAGAATTTATCGAAAATTTCTTATAAATAAATAATTTATCAAAAATTTTCATAAATAGAAAATTTATCGAAAATTTTCATTAAATAGAAAGTTTATCGAAAATTTTCTATAAATAGAAAATATATAGAAAATTTTTTACAAATACAGTCGATATCAAAACTTTAATATAAAAAGATAAATTTTTGAAAATTTCCTATAAATAGAAAATTATCGAAAAAAATTTTTTTAATAGAAATTTTATCGAAAAATTTCTATAAATAAAAAATTTATCGAAAATTTCCAATAAAAAGAATATAAATCGAAAATTTTTTATAAATAGAAAATGTTTTATGAATAGAAAATTTGTTGAAAATTGTCTACAATAAAAAATTTACTATAAATAGAAACTTTATCGAAATTTCCTATAAAAAGAAACTTTAATTGAAAATTTCCTACAATAGAAATTTCTAATAAATAGAAAATTTTCTTTAAAAAAATTTCTTATGAATAGAAAATATTTATCAAAAATTTTCTAGAAAAGAAAATTTATCGAAAATTTTCTATAAATATAAATATTAATTTTTATCAAAAATGTATAGAACTTTTTCTAAGAAAGAAAATTTAATTGTGCAATAATGAGATACTTTTGCGCAATTTGCCCCTTTGGTGCAAGGACCCCTTAAAGCTCATTAAGTAGGGGGATAATTAAATCTATAAAATTTTTAACCAAAGTAAGATTTCATGATATATTTAGTTATTATAAATATGAAATTCCCCACACTAATAACAAATACTTTTCCAATTACTCTTTATATTTTATGGCTCCGTTGCAGTCAAAGCCTTTTATTAAAAAAAAACTCTTATACTATTTTCTTGCAACTTTTAATGGTTTATTTATGTGTTTTGTTGGTTTTCTTTATGATTATTCAGTTATACATAAATATTTCATAACTTTTTTTCATATTTTTCTATGCGTTTTAAAATTGGAATTAGTTTTCTATTTATTTCTTCTTCTATTGAATGATTTTTCTATATAGTTTTGCAATATTTATATGAACTAATACTCGTAAATCCTTGCAATTAAAATTTTATTTAATAGTTTTTATTATTATTTGATAAATTTATTTATATTTAATATTATTTTAATTTGTTTATAATTAATATTTATATTAATACTTAAACTACCACAAATATTACACATTGCCGGCTCTTCGTTTGTTTATAATGTTTTAGTTATTATTATTTTTTGTTAAATAATTTAATTTTAATTAAATATTTTTTTTTAATTTTTATTATATATATTTTTTTATTTAACATAAAAGAAAAAATATAAATTTTAATATATTTTACATAATATTTATATGTTAAGTTGTTTTTAATAATTTTTATTAAATTTTTGTTAAATTATATTTTGTTATTTATATAATTTTTTTTAATAATTTGATAATATTTTATTAACTTTGAATTGTTTATACTGTTTTAGTTTTAAATATAAAATTAAATGCGTTTATGACCTTCAATTTTAATTTTTGTATTTCATTATTTCGATATTTTTCATGATGATTATTGTTATTATTGTATTTTGGTTTTATAATTATTTTAAACTAAAAATTTGGTTCTATTTATTTTTGATTTAATTTGTATATAATTAATTTTGTTTTTAATATGAATTTTTTTCGGAAACCATTTAACTTTGTTTATTTCAAAATAAAATGTGACAAAATGAAATAGTTGCCCCATATATAGAAATTTTAGCAAAAGAAATTTTGAACCTTTTATGAAAATAAACAATAAATTTATAGAAAGTTCTCCATAGATATTATATAAATCTATTCATTTCCTTAAGTACAAATATCAAAATCAATCGAAAATTATTTAAAAAATCAAAATCAGTCGAAAATTATTTATAAAATTTAAATTGATTAAACATTTATATATATAAAAAAAATATTTATTGAAAAATTTAAATAAAATGAATATTAATTAAAAATTTTCTTTAAAAAAATATTTATCGAAAATGTTATCAAAAATTTTCATAAAAAGAAAATTTACCGAACACTCTTTAAGAAAAGCAAATTTATGGACAATTTTCATGGCAAATTTATCGCCAATTTTTGGTAAGAAAAATATTTATTTAATTTTTATAAAAAGAAAATTTTTGCAACATTTTCTATAAACAGAAAATTTATCGAAGTTTTCTATAAAAAATAAATTTTCTTTACTAGAATTATCAAAACATTTTATATAAAAATTTAATTTGTAGAAAAATTGTGTGAAAAATGGAAATTTATCTGAAATTTTTTATAAAAAGAAAAATTATAGGAAAAAATCCTATAAAATAAAATTTTTCGGAAAAATTATTATAAGAAAAACATTTATCGGAAAAATTTTTATAAAAAGAAAATTTATCGGAAAAATTTTCTTTAAAAGAATTATCAAAGAAATTTATATAAAAAGAATATTTTAGGAAAATTGTATGAGAAAAGAAAATTTATCATAAAATTTTCTAAAAAAGAAAAATTATCGAAAAAATTACTATAAAAAAAATTGTCAAAAAAATTGTTTTAAAAATAACATTTGTCGGAAATTTTCTTACAAAAAGAAAATATATCGAAAAATTTTCACAAAAAGAAAAGTTATACAAAATTCAAGAAAAAGATTATCCGCAATTTTTTCATAAAAAGAAAACTTATCGAAGTATTTCTATTAAATGAAAATTTATTGGAAAATTTCCTATAACAAGAAAATTTATTGGAAAATTGATAATAAAAATATTATTAAAAAATTGCTCAAAAAAAAAATATATCGGACAAATTTCTATAAAAGCAAATTTATGGAAAAAAATCGTATAAAAAAATATTATTAAATTTTCTATAAAAGGAAACATTTTTAAAAAAAATTTCTATATAAATAATATTATAGGAAATTTTCTTTAATTTATCGAATTTTGGATTTGGAGTTTTAAAATTTGTTTATCAAGATCGGAGTCATAATTATATATTTAATAAGGTTTTTTTTATAAAAAGTTTGGATTCTTTATATGAGCTTACTCCAATGAGATATGTCTTAAGTTGCTTAAATTCAGATCTCAACGATTAAAAAGGTCATGAGATATAGAAGTTAACTTTATAGATCCCTTGCCTTTATTACCTTAAAGGAGTGTGTTTCTAGTTGAATTCTCCAAATAAATTTTCCTAAAAAATATAACACTAAGCTGTTTTGTTAAAATATTACAAATCTGCAAAGTTAATATTTAAAAATTTTACTGAAATATTTAAAATAATGATTTTTAAAGAAAAAATTAAACTGACAATTAAAAACAATTGCAAAAATTTATTGAAGTATCGTGATTTTTGTTATGAAATTATGCGTTAAATATATTGTTTTAAATATGTATTTTCTTAGTTAAAAATATTGCTTGTTCTTTTTCTTGAGGGTTATTTTTTTAATTATTTTCATAATTAACTTAAATTTTTATTATTTTTTTTCTAAATTTTTATTTTATATTAAATTATGTAGTTTTAATTTAGTTATATACATTTTTTTAATTAGTTTTAATATTGTAGTAGTAATTTTTTAATTTGTTTTCAATGGATGTTTTTTTTTGTTGATTTGTTTTTTGTTTTGTTTAATTGAAACTTTTTGATGGGAGATTTTTCTTGTTGTAGTTTTATGTGATTATTTTATATTTATATAATTTATATAATTTATTAATCTTTTTTGCATTCAAATATATATATTTTTTTCATTTCTAAAATATATGTTTGTTTGTATGCTATTTTTTTGTTATATAGAATGGTGAATATTTTTAGGGGTTTTAGCATAATGCGTATTGTTTGTGGATAGTGGGAAGGGGTTGGTTGGTGAGTAAGTAAAACTTAATTAGTGAAATTATTTTATGAAAATTAAAGTTATTAGTTTCTCATTCATTTGCATTGAAAACATATATGTATAATAGGTTATATAGTTTTCATTTTCTTTTAATCTTAAGCTGACAAAAAATATACAAAAATTAGTTAAAATTTGTATAAATTTATGTCTTTTTTTTTGGTTTCATAAAAAATGGCCGTATTATCTGATATGTTTATGGTATACAATATGATGATTTTCATTTAAGTTTAAATAGCTAAAGATTTGTTCATTATTAAATATATATGAAGAAATAATTAAATTAAATTATCTGTTAGGGGAAAATATACATTTAGATAGAGATTTTTCTACGGGTGCAAAGAGTCAGAAAAAAATATACAAAGGTACACATGCTTAATAAAATATATAATTGAATTCTTTTTGTTTTGTTTAGTTTTATATAATTTTTATGCTTTTCTAATTAAACAAAATTTGAAAGTTTTAATTTATTAAAATTTTTCTTTCAATTTTGCTTAAAAGCATAAAAATTAACTAAATATTTAATTGATTGGTAGGTTATTACAAAATTGTTTTAATAAATATGTATATATATACTTTTTAAATTTTATATACAATTACAACAATTAAATAAATTTTATTTTACAAGAAAACTATAAATGTATAAGTTGTTTTGTTAATAGCTATAAAAATTGCCAAAAATGTTTGTTTAAATACAGTGCAAATTGTTTAAAACTAGAATTTTTGTAATAAAAAATACATAAACTTGTTTTTTTATTATATTTAATATTTATATATAAAGTTGATTATGTATATAGTTTAATGTATATAATAATATAATAGTATTTATATGTTTATCTATAGATTAATTTTTATAAACTATAGATTCTTAATAGCAATAGTTTTAATATCACTTTTGGTAATTTTTACTAGGCGAGTCATATGACTCTGATATGTATCGTTACCTTGGTTGTGTCTTATGTTAAATTTTTAACGAACAAAATATTTAACTGTTTCGGATAGAGTTGCTAGTTTAGAAAAACAAATTACTTAACGTATTAAATGGTTGATTTTATTTGATTTGATTTGATAGAAAGCTTTTAAAATTGGAATGCCTTTCAATCTTTTAAATTGTAATTATTTATTAAAAAAAGTTTTTTAATCTTATGAAAACAAAAAGTTTTACTAAGCTTTTAAAATTATAAAGCTTTTTAAATCTTTTTAAACAAAAAAGCTTTCCTAAGATTTTAAAATAAAAAAAGCTTTTCTAAGCTTTAAAAAAAAGCTTTTGATATTAAATCATTTTTAAATCATTAAATGTATCAAAATTATACTAAAATTTATACAATGAACTTTTGTGAGCTTTTTAACTATTTATACATTTTAAATTTATAAAAAAATTGCTCAAAAAACAAATTTTATTCAGAAAAGCGCAAAAAGCTTTTCTGGATAAAATTTGTCTTAAATTTCTAAAATGATGTTTAAGACATTTTACCTAAATTTAAGCTTTTTCTACTGTAGAGCTTTAAAGGTTTAATTGCCATTGGCTTTGCAATTGTTTAGAAAACATTTTTGCTTTTATATAAAAGTGTGTTTTTCTGAATAGCTTTTACCAACTTAGGCTCTAAAAACTTTTACCTCCATTTTATAAATGTCTGAATATTTTTATGTAAACGAGAAACTTACGGTTGTCATAAAGAAACGTATTTTAACCGGCAATATATCTACAGTAAAGTTTTCTCTCCCTTAATCGATTGACGCTGTAGCTTAAAGCTCTATTAAAAGCTTACAAATATTTGCTTAAGTAAAACACAACCTTATATAAATACTGCCGTTAGGTAAATATTTATAAGTATATCAAAAAATTGGTTTAAACCTGCAACTCTTCACCTCTACGGTTAACTTAAAAATATAACTGTAATTTCAACTAAAAATTTTATATACTAAATTTTTTTCCTTTTTACAATCTTTATTCGTTTTTTTATCTTAAAAACTCCAACATCCGAATGTTGTAAAATTTGTTTGTTTTTTGTGCATTATTTGATATGTTTACGATATTGATGTTGAAGCTTTTATTATGAGATAAATTCCTAAAGATTCGATTGATCATCGTTTTAGCTTAATCGTCAATACTTACAAACTATAACTGATATGTTATGATATATTTTGGTCTTAAATTTCTAAAATTCTTTGGTTGTTTAGCTTGTCTTCATATTTTTTTGTTTGCTATGATTTCATTATAAATTGGAGATTCTGTTACTGATTCCACTTTAAAAATATACACAATTTGTTAATTAATAATTGGAAATTATAATAAAAGAAAATTATAATTTATTTTTTGTTGTTTTTTTTTTACATATAATAGTTAATATGGCTAGAATTTTATTCACGGGCAGATATAATTTTCAGAAGAGTCTTTAAGGGGATGTTTAAAAGCTTTAAAGTTTAACTATGTCTGTAACTTGATCTCATCATGTTATACTAGTAATAGCTGATATAAACTTTTGTAATGATAAAATAATAAAAGCTTTTGTGATCGTATATAAGCTTATATACAATATGTATAAAAGCTTTAAGTTTAACTCTGTCTGTAACTTGATCTCATCATGTTATACTAGTAATAGTTGATATAAACTTTTGTAATGCTAAAATACTAAAAGCTTTTGTGATCATTTATAAGCTCATATACAATATGTATAAATAAAGCTTTATAAAACATAGTCTATGTATGTTAATAAGATTATTAAATTCGAATAATGTAAAATCTCCCCTTTAAGAAATCTCTGATAATTGAACCGTAACTTAATATATTTTAGAATGATAAAAAAACTTCAAAATATTTTTCATTTTTTTCTAGATTAATCTATGAACATAAGTTTTTCTATTCATTATATATGTTTATACCTAAAATAATATGTGCCACATAAGCTTTCCATTGATATACATTAATGATATTTACTGTTTTTCTACTCATTCATTTGCATTTATTCATTTAACTTTTTCGCGTTCAGTTTATAAATGATTATGATGTGATATTTAGTTTTCCTATATATTTAATTTTAATTTATACTTAATTTAATAAAATATATTAGTTTTTTTTCTTTTAATTAATTAGTTTGTATAATATATAAAAAACAAAATTCCGTGTATAATACAGATATATATATATAATTTTTTTTTATAAAAAGTGTGTGTGTTAAATAGAATTTTTCTTTGAAAAAATTTCATAAATTTCTTGCTTAACTACACATGAGAAATTTGTTATATTTTTTATTTTTGGAATATATTTTTTTATAATTGTATATAATTTCAAGATAACTAGGGTTATAGTGTAATAGAACCACTTTAATTTTATGTTTTTTTTTAATTTACTACAGAAACTAAGAAAAATAAATTAGATACTTACTATTCTCAGAAATAAACAGTTAAACAAACATCAAAAAGTAAACTTAACGAAACTTATAGACTAAACGATCAAAAATATAAAAACAAACATAAATTACCACTAATTTTGTATAAGACAACAGTTTAAAATCCTTGTCTAAATGGATTTGCTGGACCAGCAGGACCTGTTGCAGATGATCTGGAGGCATCCGATTGTTGCTGTTGAAAGGGATTTGCCATACGCTGCTGAGGAAGATGTCGTGTTTCTGAGGGCTGCTGTTGATACATACCACCACCGCCTTGCTCCTGGTAGCCCGGTTGATATTGCTGGTGTTGCTGTTCGTATTGGGCATCCTGTTGATAGCCCTGCTGAGCTTGATAATCATAAGAGCTCGAGGTTTGATCGTCTAGATTTGTTTCTTGCTGATCCTGTTGATATTGCTGGCCGTATTCGAGGTGATTTTTGAATTCGCCATCGATAGGCTTTTGATCGTGCATAACGTAGGTTTGGTATTCCTTATTGGGGGGATCTTGCATAAGGATATTGGCCTCGTTTTCAAATGGCTTAAAGTCGTAGATATTGCGCAATTTCCTTAGTAGCGGAACATACAGAAGGTTTGAAAACGCTATAAGGAAATTGAGAGCAGTAAAGCCAATGGCTTCTACTACTCCACCCGCTATAATGGGTCCCACTGCATAGGCTATTGAATAGGAGATATCAGCGATGGCGTATATACTGCCGTACACGGATACGTAACGCACGTCCACCAAGTATCCGAGAGTAGGCAAGAGGGCAGTATCTATCAAGGCAATGCCGAAACATATAATGCATATAGGAATCATTAACATTTGGTAAGAGGTCGAGAATGGTATAATGAAACAGGAGAGACCTTCCAACGCTAAACCTCCAGCTGCCATTAGCCACTGATGCTGGGGATACTTTTTAGCCATTTTGACCGTGATCACCACACCCAAGACGTGAGGGAAGAAAGCCGGTAGCCATACCATACCAATTTTCCAATTATCTGTGGTCAGATTGTCTTCCATCCACAGGGATATAGTTGGTTCTAGAAAAGCTAAAGCCACATTTGACATTGTTAAGGCGCCGGCGCACACAGCTATATAAGGATCCATAAGCAAACGCCAAATGGGTATAATCTCTTGTTTGACTTCTCTACTTTGCTGCAGTTGCTCTTTGAACGGTTTCATAACTAACAGAAGCATAAGACCATCGATGAGGCACACCAAGGCCAATATCAAGAATGGCACTTCTTTGCCCGCAAATTGATAAAGAGCGCCGCCAAAAGGCGGAGCTACTAGACAACCGAAACTGATAAAGGCCAAGGCAATACCCAAAGCTTGAGAACGTTCATTTTCCTCCGTAAAACGATCGGCTATCATGGCCAAACCCGAAGTGTCGGCGAATGCTGAACCAGCACCTTGTAAAGATCGGGCAAAGAATAGAACACTATAGCTACTACCACAGGCAAATACCGCCGTGGAAAAGAACATAATTGTAAGGCCAATCATCATGGGTATATCGTAACCGATCTTATCGATCAGACCGCCCGAAAATGGATTCACCATTAATTGAACAATGGCTTTTGAGGCGAACAATATACCGGTGGCCGAATCTTGACCATGATGGTCATGATGTACAGGTATTATCTTACCCGTCACATTATCTCTAAGCAAAGGTGCCATAGTGGCATCGGGTGCTTCGAAACCTCCAATTTCTCGCAAATAGTCGGGTATAATTGGCACTATCACCATATACAACATGTTGTCCAGAAGTAGGGCTATGGAAACTATAACCAAGACTAAACGTCTTTGGTTTACCGGCTCCTGAATTTTCTCCCATACTATATCCTTAACCTCACGTACCTCTAAATTGATAACGGGTATGGTAAACGACATGTTGATATCCTTTTCTTTATTTCTTTATAGGTAAAATTAGAAAACAAAAAAGAATTTACGTAGAGGGGAGGGGGAAAATTAAATTTTGTATCTTGTTAAACTTAACGGCTAAATCGTTTGTTTTATAAGTTTTCTTGTTGAATTGCGTTTCTTTTGTACTTTGTTGTCGTCGTTTTTCTTTTATCTTCTTGCCGCTCGCTTGCTAGGACTATATATTACTTAACTGTACTATCCTTTTCTTAAGTTTTCTGGTTTATCCTCAAGATGATCCATGTTTGTTGTATAACTCGTTTGTTTCTTTGTTTTGTTTTTATTTAGGTTTCAGGCACATTTTGTGTGAGAGTTTAGTTTTTGTTGTAGTTTTTTCAGTTGTTTAGCTCTTTAGCTGTTGTAAATCAGTTTTCATTTAATACAGGCCACAACCTTTAACGACACAGAAACAAGATTTCATTATTATTTTTTGACATAGTTCATATTTATTTATTTCTTTTTTCAAATTCAAATAATTAATTTGTTCCTAATTCTCTATTTGCTTTAAATTTTTTTAAAAATATTTTATAATTTTTATGAGATATTTTATTTTTTTTTTTTTTATTTTAAGTTAAATTTTATTTATGATTGAAATGTTGTTTCTGTGCAGCGAAAGGTGTAGTAGCTTTTCTATTAATTATTTAATTTTAAGTTATTTATTTTTAAAAATTTATATCACATTTTTTTAAGTTTTTCATATTAAATTTTTTTCATATTATTTTAATTACATTTTGGATTTATTTATTGATTTTCCAACAAATGTTTTATGATTTTAAAGTTTATTTTTGTTGATTTTGTTAATTTTTACATTTCAAATCTCTTTTTGATATCTACATTCCACTGTTTAACAGACATTTCAATCATAAAACAAATTAAAGTTTTATAAGATTTTATGAAAATTATTTTTATTATTTTTTTTTCAATTACAAAAAAGTATATTTTTTAAAAATTATCTATAGTCACTTTTTTATATTGTTTTACTTTTAATCTTAAAGTAAAAACTTGTTGGGTCACATTTCTCATATGATTATTTAAATTTTAAACCAAAATTTACGCTCTCGAAAGAAGATTTTAGTTTGTGGGACTTGTTTGAAAGGAAATTTTTTAAATTACATAGGTCGAAGAAAACGCTTTTTTGAAACGTTATAACAGCGCCAAGACAACTTTATTTATAAAATGTGGTATGACATCTAAAGGTCCATTCTACTAAATTTAAAATAATGGCTTAACATCTGATATGTCTTCTTACTTTTCCAAGATAACTTCGCCTAAAGCTTAAAACCCCGTGGTTTTTGGTATATTCATGGTTTTTACAACCTTAACTTCTATAGTGCGGAAGGTATTGTGGTTATATAAAGCTTTTTAAAGAAGATATGCCAGATGCCTTTATTTTTAAGCTGACGGAATAGACTTTCAAATGATGTAAAGTTGCCTTCAAGCAGTTAAAAAGGCCATGTCAAAAATTTCAAAAACTGCAGGACTTTGAAGTCCTCGATGTTAACCCAGCAAAAATAAAGCAAGGTACTTCCAAAAGAATAACATTTATCACTAATACAATTTAAATTCCGAATAACTTTCATAAAAGAACATTAAAATTACTTCTTCAGAATGACTTCGGAAGTAGTGAATTGGGAATTAAATAAAAAGGACATACCACCTATGACAAGCCTGTGTTAAAATCATTACTTCTTTAGGTCTTTTTCTGCACTTCATGGAGTAAATTCTACTTCTTATTCGCTTCTTTGGAGTTCTTTTTTTTTTTTTGCTAAGTATTAATCCCAGATGTGATTAAAAAATACTAAGGACTCAGTTCTTTAGAAATATATACTTTGATTTCTGGGTTAACAAATTTTCAGCCTGTGTTATCTATAGCCCATATAACAAAATATACTTCAGAATTGCTTTAACGTCGGGACCTTAATTTGAAGCCGAGGTCAGTTTTTAAATTTTTAGCATGCATAAGAGTTGAACTTAAAAAATATAATTCTTATTTAATATTATTTTCATAATCAATCCAGAAAAAATGCTTTAAAACTCTATTTCACACTGTTCATTTTTCGAACAGTATGAAAACTTTTGCCAGCAACAGTAAAAATTACTTTTCTTAACTTTAAGTTCATTTTATATTCTACTCGTATTACTTTGTTTTATTTAATTTTTTATCCTGAAAATAAAACTTTAAGTTGCTGATGTTTAAAGAAAGTTGTATGTTTGCCTAGGTTTATAATAAACCTGGGTGCGTTTTTATAAAAAATAATATTTACTTTTCAAAAACACGCAAAAACATATTTCCTTTTTTGTACAGCGAGGGCGTTCGTTATTCGTTTTCTTTTATTCCCTTTACTTTATTTTCTATACAAATTCGTTAAACACGATACACTTTGATGTTGAAAACAGATATAGATTGTTTAGGTTAAAGTTGAACAGATATAAAAGAATATACGGAAAGAAATATAGATACATATACATACGCATTTTTATTAAGTTAGTGAGAATTTTTGCAGATGTTTTAAAAGTAAAAAATACATTTGATCTGAAAAGGTATAAACTTATACATACATATATGTGTATATACATATGTTACATACATATATACAGTGTTTATATATTTACTGTATCTAAACTTTAGATTCTAAAGGCAGTGAAAACTTATAGTTAATTAGTGTAAATAGTGCATACAGTTTATTGTACTTTTTTTAATTATTCGAAAATTAATAACATTTCTCTAACAGATATTAGAAAGCATAATTTCGATGATACCATATCGAGGGACTATATTTAATAGGCGACATGTTCTAAAATCTGGCTGACATAAAACTTTAAAGTGTTAATGGCAATACCAGGATTCCCAAATTTATGCCTAATAATTTTACCCATAGGGTAAACTTTTTTGTGGGGACTGTGAAAATACTTTGGGTGGAAATAGGGAACATATCAAGGTTTTGTTTTTCGGTTTCTTACAACTTCGAGATTTTAGAACATGTGGTCCAAAGTTGAAATTTTAATAAAAAAAAATGGCTCAAATTCGGAAGTGTGTCATAAATTGAAAATCATTTATTTTTGTATACATATGTAAATGATATTGGCCTGAAAGTTGTCTAATAAAAAAAATTAAATCTAATTATTCGGACCAAATTTCTTCGAAATTGTGAGAATAAGATAAAAATTATTTAAGGGTGTGAAGTTAAATTCGTCGGCCAGATACGTCCCACAACACATTTGTTAAATACGTTCCACATACTGTAAAATTCGTTTTCAAATTAAATTAATTGATTTTTTAATAAAACAAACGCCAAATAAAATGTTTTTGTGAAAAAAAGTAAAAATATATTAAAATATATTCCGAAAATAAATATATAAAATAAAAATTAATAAAAATAATTGTATACTCATAAAAAATGGTGGTTAAATATAAAATTTTCAAATGAAAAAAATCGACACTTTGAGAAGACATGAATTGGGGTACCGGCATAGTGGAAGTAGCCCAGGACTAGTTCTTTCCAAAAACATATAGCTTATATGCAATTCCAGCTCTGGATAATTTTTACGAATTTTTGAAAAAACACAAAATTTTGCCAAAAAATCCGAAATTTTCAAGTGGCTCCAACGGGTATTTAGAGAAGACATGAATCGGGGTAGCGAAAAACTGGAAGTAGCCCAGGACTAGTTCTTTCCAAAAACATATAGTTTATATGCAATTCCAGCTCTGTATAATTTTTACGAATTTTTGAAAAAACATAAAATTTTGCCAAAAAATCAGAAATTTTCAAGTGGCTCCAACGGGTATTTAGAGAAGACATGAATCGGGGTAGCGAAAAACTGAAAGTAGCCCAGGACTAGTTCTTTCCAAAAACATATAGTATATATGCAATTCCAGCTCTGGATAATTTTTACGATTTTTTAAAAAAACACAAAATTTTGCCAAAAAATCAGAAATTTTCAAGTGGCTCCAACGGGTATTTAGAGAAGACATGAATCGGGGTAGCGAAAAACTGGAAGTAGCCCAGGACTAGTTCTTTCCAAAAACATATAGTATATATGCAATTCCAGCTCTGGATAATTTTTACGATTTTTTAAAAAAACAAAAAATTTTGCCATAAAATCAGAAAATTTCAAGTGGCTCCAACGGGTATTTAGAGAAGACATGAATCGGGGTAGCGAAAAACTGGAAGTAGCCCAGGACTAGTTCTTTCCAAAAACATATAGTATATATGCAATTCCAGCTCTGGATAATTTTTACGATTTAAAAAAAAACACAAAATTTTGCCAAAAAATCAGAAATTTTCAAGTGGCTCCAACGGGTATTTAGAGAAGACATGAATCGGGGTAGCGAAAAACTGGAAGTAGCCCAGGACTAGTTCTTTCCAAAAACATATAGTATATATGCAATTCCAGCTCTGGATAATTTTTACGATTTTTTAAAAAAACACAAAATTTTGCCAAAAAAAATCAGAATTTTTCAAGTGGCTCCAACGGGTATTTAGAGAAGACATGAATCGGGGTAGCGAAAAACTGGAAGTAGCCCAGGACTAGTTCTTTCCAAAAACATATAGTATATATGCAATTCCAGCTCTGGATAATTTTTACGATTTTTAAAAAAACACACAATTTTGCCAAAAAATCAGAAATTTTCAAGTGGCTCCAACGGGTATTTAGAGAAGACATGAATCGGGGTAGCGAAAAACTGGAAGTAGCCCAGGACAAGTTCTTTCCAAAAACATATAGTTTATATGCAATTTCAGCTCTGGATAATTTTTACGAATTTTTGAAAAAGCATTAAATTTTACCAAAAAATCAGAAATTTTCAAGTGGCTGCAGCGAGTATTTGGAGAAGAAATAAATCGGAATACCAACAGAGCGGAAGTAAACCAGGACCTGTCTTTTCCAAAAATATATAGCTTAAATGCAATTCCAGCTCTGGGTAATTTTTTTTTAAACATTAAGTTTTACAAAAATTGGAGTAATTAAAATATGTGCATAGCTAAATTATTTTCTCGTGAAAGATTAAATTCCAGTAAAAAACAGTAAAAATTTCACTACATCTACGAATACAATAAATGTAATTTTAAAAAACTATACAATAGTCATTTGGAGTGGGCTTGGATTGCTGAAAAAACTCAAAATTTTCTCAACATTTTTGCTCTTTTTTTGGCTTTTTTAGATTTATTGGAAATATTTAGTTTTTTAATACATTTTCTAATATTCACATTCACAGCATTTGTGAAACCTTTAAATTTTAAAAACGTTTTTATTTTTAGGAAATTCGACTGATTTTCTAGATAAAGGGTCTAAGAAAATTGAAAATCAAAGATTTTACTATTTTTTGAATTAGTTAGGGTTTTTGAGATTCATTTTCCAATTATCACAACAAATTGTAAATATTACCTGTGAATGGTTATCGTGAAAGTTCAGTGCACTTTAACGTTCAAATAGAGTCGAAGCGACTCCGTTTTAACATTATTATTACCTGCAAAATTATGTCCTTCAAGAATTTACATAATCATATATAATAAACGCGATCCTAACAAATTTACAATTGACACAGATGCAAAAACATTTTTAATTTGTGTGTAAAATTTACACAATATTTTGCTACCTGTGTCATATTTGTACCTATCCTGATATAAATTAATTCACAGTATTTGAAGTTAAACATACCTTTTTGGTTTAATCAATTTAATTTTTTGTTTGATTGTCGGTATATAAACAATATCAAAGTTTTTAAATTTTATTTTTTCCACACCTTGGATCCGCTCCTGAAATAAAATGTACCTAGCATCAAAAAGCATCGCTCTATAAATATTTAATTCCTTCAAACTATAATTTTTTAATTGCATTCCCATATAAATCAAGCTCGCAATATTCAGATATTAATTGTTTTTTTTTATTTTACTAATTCGATATTTTTCAAAAACTATAGGCTACAAGTTAAAACATTGCTGAAATGAAATTTCTTAAATTTTTTTAAATAAATCTTATGTGTTAAATTTGAATAATTTTTACAATTATGTGCAATTTTTTTTCAAATATTACACATATAAATACTACAATTTTACGGATTTTTTTAAATAATTAAGTGAAACCCTCTATAACTTTTGCTCCCTCGATCAAAATGATTTACGCTAACGGATTTATCACGTATGAGGGTCAGTTTATATTCACACAAAATATTTTAAATGTGCCATCAAAAAATTTTTCTATTTTTTAACTCTAAAATTAAAAATGTTTGCCAATTGCTCATATATGGCCTCATAATAGTTAGGAAAGCGAAGTTCTTCTCCTAGGTAACTTCTAAGTCCTACGTATCGTTTGGCAAATAAAGTTGTCAAGATCGGTTGACAGATTCGCCCTATAAAGAAACATATATACTAACAATTTTATGGTAGTAAATGGGTAAAGAAGTTAAAACTTTAAAATCAAATGCTTTTTCTTTGGGAAATGTTAAATATAGTTCTTCAAGAATATATGAAATACCCAGGAAGTACATGCAGCATTATTTGTTTGCTAGTCAAATGTTCTACTCACTGCTCCTGTGCTTAGATTTTCTATTGTTCTTCAAATAATGGTTTTAACATTCACCTGCAAATTTATTTTGTTATCTTATTTGTAAAACACAATTGTTTCACGCAATCGGTTAAAATATGAAAACTAAGTAACAAATCGAAAATAAAGCACATACTCCTATACTACATTAACAGTCATTACTAAAGTACCTCAAATTAATGCAGACGCTAATTACTAGTCACTGAAAAGTAACTGGTTATGTAAGTACAACCCTTAAAATAGTTTTTAACGGGTCTTCTCGCAAAAAATCGTAAAAATTATCCAGAGCTGGAATTGCATATAAACTATATGTTTTTGGAAAGAACTAGTTCTGGGCTACTTCCAGTTTTTCGCTACCCCGATTCATGTCTTCTCTAAATACCCGTTGGAGCCACTTGAAAATTTCTGATTTTTTGGCAAAATTTTGTGTTTTTTTTAAAAAATCGTAAAAATTATCCAGAGCTGGAATTGCATATAAACTATATGTTTTTGGAAAGAACTAGTCCAGGGCTACTTCCAGTTTTTCGCTACCCCGATTCATGTCTTCTCTAAATACCCGTTGAGCCACTTGAAAATTTCTGATTTTTTGGCAAAATTTTATGTTTTTTTCAAAAATTCGTAAAAATTATCCAGAGCTGGAATTGCATATAAACTATATGTTTTTGGAAAGAACTAGTCCTGGGCTACTTCCAGTTTTTCGCTACCCCGATTCATGTATTCTCTAAATACCCGTTGGAGCCACTTAAAATTTTCATATTTTTTGGCAAAATTTTGTGTTTTTTTCAAAAATTCGTAAAAATTATCCAGAGCTGGAATTGCATATAAGCTATATGTTTTTGGAAAGAACTAGTCCTGAGCTACTTCCACTATGCCGGTACCCCAATTCATGTCTTCTCAAAGTGTCGATTTTTTTCATTTGAAAATTTTATATTTAACTACCATTTTTTATGAGTATACAATTATTTTTATTAATTTTTATTTTATATATTTATTTTCGGAATATATTTTAATATATTTTTACTTTTTTTCACAAAAACATTTTATTTGGCGTTTGTTTAATTAAAAAATCAATTAATTTAATTTGAAAACGAATTTTACTGTATGTGGAACGTATTTGACAAATGTGTTGTGGGACGTATCTGGCCGACGAATTTAACTTCACACCCTTAAATTATTTTCATTATAAAACATTTATGTTTATTTACTGATGAAAAACTTTTTTTCTAAAACGACTTTAAGTGGGGTTGGGGGTAAATATGGACCGATCCTCATTAGTGGATGCATTTAAATAAATTGTTTTTATGCAGAATTTCATCGTGACTTTAGAATCTTCCAACGAATTTTAGGTGTTTGACCATTTTCTGAAGGGGGCTTTAAATGTGAATTAGGACAAATGAAGCCCGATCACATTAAACATTATTACCCAGTTAAAATTTTCATTACCATGTAAGAAGTTAAAATGCTAAAATTTACTTACACAACATTGAAGGCAAGTACTTATCACAAATGATTACAAGTAATTAGAAAAAGTAGTCATTGTAAAACACATGAATAAACGTATACAGCATCCGTATCTTCACTGGCGTAACTTTGAATAAGAAAGTATTTATATAACACATTATTGTAAGAACTTATTAGACTACTTCTATGTAATGCAGACCATATTTAGTAGTCATTGAAAAGTATGTTGTTAGGTAAGTAATTACAATTGAAAGCCATTACCCAGTTTTTGCCGGGTATGAGTTCAGAAGCCTCATTTGGAGGGATTAGTTCTATGGGGCCTAGTTGAAATAATGAACCGGTATTCGTTCCTGGTACAATGTACTTTCATAAAACGAAGTATTTTCAAAAGAATAAAAGTCATCACCACTTTAAAAGTAGCACTAAGTGAATTTTTTTACCTTCTGTGGAAGTGATGTTTATTAACTTCCAAAGAATCGAAAAGCATCCAAATTTTTTTTATATTGGGAGTATATTTTTTGTACTGAAATTTGAATTAAACCAATTTTATTTTTGATTGATAAATGTGTGTAATTTAGTTATTTATTTTAATATTATTAGATGTATTCTATAATACTATAATTTCACTTCCCAATAACTTAAAAAAGGACATAAAAATTACTTCCTAAGAATGATTTCAGAAGTAGTGAATTTGGAATAAAATAAAAAGGACATCCCTCCTTTGACAAACTTGTATTAAAATCATCACTTCTTCAGATCTTTTAAGTACTTTCATGGAGTAAATTCTACTTCTTTGGAAGTTCTTTTTTTTTGGTTTACATGGGCGGACAGACACTAAATTGTCGAAGCATATAAATAAGCAACATGGTATAAAACTCGGAAATTTTAAAGAGATAAATATTACACAGAAACATATTTTTAAGAGGTTTCTAGAAATATTCTTTGAAAACGGATAAAAAACAAAAAATTACACTCGATTAAATAAATTACAGGTCTATGTGACGCCTAAAGCATTTTTGGAGTCTATTTCAAAACCTTAACTCTATCACTCCAAACGGTCTATATAAATGACTTAATATACAAATAGATGCATAAAAATTAAACAACAGCTTTAATATTTACATTATTTTATTGTTCCTCAAAATTCATTAAATTTAAATATTTTGTATTAATTATTATACGTATTTTTCTCTAATGAATATTTGAGCACGTTTTTCTACTTGACTTTTATGCGTATATGAATAAGTGTGAAAGCTTTGCATGTGTATTTTAACTAAAAATACAGATTATTTTTTTATAAAACTCTAAAGACCGGGTTACAGTAAAACAACCCTGTGTATATAGAAAGTAATTATATAAAAAACTTAAACAAAAAGCTGAAAAATTTTCATTCCAAAAATTTACCTTACAAATTCTAAATCAAACCAAAACATATATTATTTTTTCATTCAACCATCTATTCATTTAGACACTAAAGGAAGAAAGTACAAGGAAAATTCATACAAAATAATAATTGACTCAAGTATTGTTTCATGTTGTAGTTGTTGTTGTTGGTGCCGCTGCTGTTGGGGTCGAGTGGTAGTAACACATTCATAACACA
Organism: Lucilia cuprina; assembly: GCF_022045245.1. Lineage (NCBI taxonomy): Eukaryota > Metazoa > Arthropoda > Insecta > Diptera > Calliphoridae > Lucilia > Lucilia cuprina. Next base: position 26,010,606 of record NC_060952.1, read on the forward strand.
ATATTTTACTACCCCCAAAATATTTACAAAAGGACGTTTTTGTGTTTTCTTTATATTCTTTCAATGTTTTTTATTATTATAGCGTCTACTTGTTCTACTACCTTTCATAGATATTGAAGTAGCACTCAGTCGACATGGTCATGAAAATTTAATGACACAATATTGTTGTATACAATACACGGTGCAAACAAAAACATATACATATACCGAAAAAATATAGGAAATTTAAGCTTAACGAGAAGTGATTCTTAAACGGTTTTTTATTAAGGGCAAGTGCTTTTTTTCAAAAATTTTCATCTGTTAGAAAGTTTTGAAATGAATGATGTCAACCTAATGTTTAAAAAAGTTTTTTTTTTTATTATTTTTTTACAATTTAAAGATAAATAAGTATTTAACATTTTCAAACAAGAAATTTTACAAAAAAAAAAAATTTTTTTTGTTTTTTATTCACTTTCACAAGTTTGAGTCTTTCTGGCTGAAGTAAATTTGATTTTGTCGTTTTCATTCAGTTTTTTTTATTTAAAGGTTGCTGACTGTTGTTATGTTGCGTGCAACTCGAGTGTTTTCCTTTAGAAGTTCTCGTTTTTTTGTATTCCTCTACCAATATTGTTATAAAATCATTTGTTTAGAATTTATTTTTATTCATTTATTTATTTACAGACATACAAATGTTGGAATACTCAACAAACAGTAATTATAATCATATTTTTTGTACTTGTAACAAACCTACAATTTTGTATACAATTATATATACACAGTGAAAAAAAATCCAGGACTTAACCTATTATAGGCCTTTTAGAAAACACTTTTTTAAATAATTATAATAATTGAAATAATTTTTTAAAATGTAAAATGTTAAAAGTTACTGAAACAATCATTTAGAAACACTACGAATATGGGCACGTATTACCGCATACATGATCGAATAAATTTTCGTATTAAAATTACATTACGATATCGGAATTAAGCTTAATTTTACTTAATTTCTTCTTCGATATCGAATACATACTTTCATCTTTAAAAGCAAAATTACGATAAAATTTTTTCGATTACAATTGGCCCCGGTTTTACTAAGCAATTTTTCCTTTCGGAAGTCAATATGGCTGGATTTTCAGCTAATAATAATGTGATGTACTTATAAGACATTAAATAAAGGAAGAAGGACCTTTAATAAGTAATAAGTAGTCCAGGTTATTTAAACAACACTGCAATACGGTCTTTAAAAAGGGGTCTTTACAACAGATTTATATCCCTATATATGTATATGTAGGTGTAAGAATGAATGAACTCATACCTTAAATTCACGTTCATTTCCGTTATGACGTATTTAATAACATAATTTTACTTATCAGATTTCTTAAAAATCGTTCTTTTATACCAACAAATAGTAATTTTCCATTGAGCTCATATCATTTTTTATTCACGTGTATCGTGAATTGTGTTCACGTGTTCTTCGGTTGTCACAGTTGAAAACATTTGATTCTGAGAGTCTTTGTTATATACTTAAGAAAATGTAATTATTTTAATTGATTCGACGATGTCATTAGTTGATAAATTTGTTCAACTAACAAATTTCGATTAAATGTTTATAATATAAAATAAATTTTTATACAAAAACAAATTAGAAAGTATGGTTGGGTATGGTCGACCTCAAGAGAAAACGATAGTCAACTTGGTTAATTTAATATAGTCACCTTAGTTAATTTAATATGGTTCCTCTTCTGATACCACCGGAGGTATCTCCTAACCTTAATACCATACAGATAGATGATCCCCCAAAGATTATCAGAAGGAACCTTTGTGTATAGGAAGTTATGTGAAGGAACCTCCTATATGATAGTTTTGAACGGTATTGTTGTGCTTGGAGATGGCCCATTAACATTTATTTAGTTAATTACATACATCAAAACTAAAGAAATAATAGGACCTGTTCCTTTACAAGTGCCTCAAAAGGAAATCAAATACAATACCTATGGTCTACCAGATTAATCACTTACCTACCGCATTCCATTGGCATTAGTCCAAACAGAGAAGAACATGAATATTTTTGACACAACTGCGGTCAGGATAAAGCAATAATCTCAATGTCTACTGTCCTCCCTCTTCATTCATGGTCATAATAATAGTCCTCATATATACAACTACCCAGGCTTCCTCACTTTACTTTGTTTCATATATGGATTTATCGTAGTCTAGTCTATACTAGTCTAGTATATAGTCGAGGCTAGTCTAGTTAACTCTCATCTATAGTCTAGTTTATTGTATAGTCTATTATCTAGTCTATTGTCGAGTCTATTGTCTAGTCTATTATCTAGTGTATTGTCTAGTTTATAGTCGACTCTATTATCTAGTCTTTTGTCTATTCTATAGTCTAGTGTTTAGCCCAGTCTATTATCTAGTATGTTGTCTAGCCTATAGTCGACTCTATTATCTAGTCTATAGTCTAGTCTATAGTCTAGTCTATAGTCTAGTCTATAGTCTAGTCTATAGTCTAGTCTATAGTCTAGTCTATAGTCTAGTCTATAGTCTAGTCTATAGTCTAGTATATAGTCTAGTCTAGTCTATAGTCTAGCCTATAGTCTAGTCTATAGTCTAGTCTAATATATGGATTGACATCGAAAATTAAGTCAGAAAGTGCAAATAATAAGTTGTTATTAATAAATTTAAAACTAATTTACTGTTTAAATTATTTAAAGCATAGTTTAAGGGTTTATTGATTTTTATGTATACAGCATACCTTTAAGTAAAAAACAAATTCTAGAATATTTTTACAGTTAATCACATCTTTAAAATTTTAATTTTTTTCTTTCCATATCTGCTGTTCACCTGGTAACTCAATGATGAAACCACATTAAAGGTAAGGTAAGTCGAAATTGTAATGATATCTAACACCTTTGATACAACTACATACATACATACATACATACATACATACATACATACATACATACATACATACATACATACATACATACATACATACATACATACATACATACATACATACATACATACATACATACATACATATAAGTAACTTTCACAATTTTTCATTTGATTTAAAAGCAAGCCGTCATACTTATATTTTTCATTTATAACATCAATTTATTATTATTTCATACACGGGAAAACACCTGCTGTAGATTATTTTTCATTTTTCACTCAGCAGGATTTCTCAATTCTGAGAATAAAACAAACAAAAAAGACGGAAATAAAATTGTATTTCTACTCTGTTCGTTAGGCAAATGTCACAAACATAAAAGTAAAAAAAAAACTAAAAAATAACTTACATTCATTGTTGAAAGGAAAATAGAATAAAAGAATTTTCTTAAGTGACATTATTATTCTTTTATTTTAAAAAAATAATATTACAGAAAATTTTGCAAAGAATAAACAATATGATTAAATGAAAGAAATACAAACTAGACGATAAAATAACTAAATTAGAAATGCCTAAAGGTAGGCAAGAGTAAAATAATTCAATTAGTAATACCTTAAAAGTAGGCAACAAAATGGAAAAGAACAAAATTTTTATTCATTTGCATGAAAAAATCTAAAAAAATGACTGATTGTTATTTAATATACATTTAGGATTAGTAAATTTCTGAATAAATTCTAGCTAAACATAATGTTAAAATTCCCATGGCAATTTTAAATGTTAAATAATTTGACAAGGTTTTGTTGAAGTAGAAAAAGAAATTTACAAACTTATGGGTACAGTTTCTATGAACAATCATGAATACTTATATTTTTTCAAACTTTTCTAAGTTTAGTATAGGAAAATATTTAGTTTTATTGTTACATTTTCCAACACACTATCCGGTGTTCATTACTGTATGCATAAACTTCAAAATATACAAAACCAACAAGTGATACTAACTTTTATCATAAAATATTTATTCAATTGTAAAGTTTTTTTAAGGATTTTAAAACAATTTAAATTTATTTGTCCAATTCACGATCGATGTGGTATCGTTGTTGCGTTGTATGTCATAAAAATATTTTAAAAAACATTTTTTGAAACAAAAACAAGTTCATAGTAAAACAAGTAAGAATCTGTAGTCGGGCCTGGCCAACCATATGAAAGCCTACACTATTGAATAATATGTAAAAAATTATGACATACTACTATACAATCGTACAAGACCGATTGAGAATTGGATAATAATGATATTTATTCCAAATATATATTGTTGTATAGAAATATTACAACTGTATTTAATCATAATATGATATTTAATGATGATAATAATAATCATTATATGTTAGAACCACAGACACAAATTTAATCATAATATGTTGCTTTTAAATTATGGTTACCACAACTATTTCTTTCTAAAATTTATAAAAACAAATCAGTAGATGCTGAGTATTTGTATTTTGCAATGAATATCGCGTGATTACGATCACTAATTAAAAGAACAGTGAGTAATTTAATATACAATCAATTTTACATAGATCAATAATCCATATTAAACTTAGAAATATTAGTATCGCAAGAAATTGGATTTAATAACAACATTCTAAACTTAAGCTTATTTTCAATTATAATTTTTATGAAAGATTTTTTTCACATTCAACATCTGTTTGTTTAATCAAAAATTCACAAGATAAATTATCTTTCCGTTTCCGTTGCTTTTACATTATTTCTCTAATATGTTGTCTGTTTCAAACAAAAATACACATTAATAATTTATTTGGTTAAATCAACATTACGAGTATAAGTTTAAAAAGAAATTGTCTATTATTTATGATGAAATGGGTCCGTCTAGAGCTGTGTGTTGAGGTGAAAGTACATCATAAGGGTTGTTCAATTTATACGCTATAAGTGTATGTGCATTTTTGCTATAAAGTTTTCAACATATAAGAATAGCAAAGGTAAAGTAAAGAATTTTCTACTATATTGTATTTTTTAATGTGTGTCATATTTTCTGTGCATTATTCTGAGAAAATATACATATAGATTTAGAACATTTTAGAATTCACTTCAACTAGAAGATGTTAACACTAATATATAGTTTATCACTTCCTATAAAAAACCATTTTGTTAAATTATTTTTTCACTTTAAACAAGCTTTTTCTATAGACATTAAAATAAATAGCTTAAGAAATATAAAGACTACTTTAAGGCTTCATTGACATTTCTATATACACAGTCTACCTTAAGGCGTAATACAATATGCGACACACATATTCAAAAATTTAGCATCTTTACTTTTTCTCAAACAAATTATCATATTTTTTCCTGTACCCATAATGCGCCAAAAGGTCTTTGAAATAGAATACATAAAACAAAGGCAATAAATATATATTACAACCTACAGATATCAACAACAAAGCAGCATCAAAACAACAAAAAAAGTAAAAATATAATAACATTGTGTCCATGTTGCAGCATTTAAGGCGTTTGTATAAAATAAGCGAAAACAAGATTGTATTACACTGTAGCTCAATAAGTTTATAGCGGTTTTATGTCAAAACAAAAGCGGCAAATAAGAGGGGGAAATGATAAAGACAACCCAAGGTAATAAAGTAAAAGTCATACTCTATACAAATGAATTAGAAAAGGGAGTTTTATAATAAATGATGCTACAAGAAAAGTAAAACAAAAACCAAACAATACACCCAAAATATGTATATATGTACGTTTGAAAAGTGGTTGATATTAGAATTTGTTTTGTAGATAAGAATCAAACAACATTGTTTGCCTGTAATAATGTGTTACAAACTACATGATTGCTTGCTTTTTTCTCGTAACATTATTAGTTATACAGCAAATGTTAACATTTTTCATAGTATAGTTTTAAGGGTGGCACATTTTAACTGAAAGTTTTTAGTATCTACGCTAGCAGTTTATTAAGTTTTAGCTCAAAACAAAAGTTAATAATAACAGTCGTATATTCTAAAATAAACCGGGTTATAACTGTAACAAATATTAACTGGTCTTTAGGGAATATATACATATAAAAAATAAGACGAGTAAAAATAATGTTTCAACTAAAAGTAGGCATTAACTTAAGAACACCTAAAAGTAGACAACATACAAATGCACAAACATAAATATTTTCAAGAAATTCATTTAACCAGCTTGTGTTTCTCATATAAGAGGAACATTAAATTTTATGGAAACAAAAAGAAAATTTATGGGAAATATACCAGTCGGTTATGTATACACAAAGCTTTCTAAATATATGTATATCTTCATGCCTACTTAATGATTTTATGGCCTTGTATAAATAAGAACTTTAATCGAACATATTTTTTTGCACATTCACATCACGCCTTGTATATAATGGAAATTTAATGGCAAAACTATTAAGCAAAAATGCGGTGCTATTATTATGCTATACTTAGTAATATTTCTTTTACTTTATACAAGAAAAAGAATACATAACTAGAATGAATTTTGTAATAAATAGTATGAATATAACATGACTTTATTTTCAAAACTATTTTCATTTAGAGTACAAAATGTTTATAAATAGCACGATATTGGACTTGATGGATTTTTTTTTTATTTTTTGTAACTCATTTTAGTCAATTCTAGTCTGTAATCATTCTAATTAATTTTGAATTGCAATTTAAATTGATCAAGCTATGTCCGTCCATCCATCTGGCTGTCGGTCTGTCTATCTGTCTGTCCATGTGTTTATGTAAATCTTGTGATATTGGCTTATCATCCAGGACGAAGCCTATAGAAAATGGTTGAAGTCAGTCCATTCTTTTATCTGTACCCTGTGGGTCGGTTTGTCCGTATGTGTGTTCATGTAAACCTTGCGATCCTAACTTATCCAGGTCCGTCCATTCATCTTGTCCTTAATACAACTGCATTCTTAAAATAGTGCGGTAAAATTCATAATTATATTATATATTCCAGTATCTCTACAAAAATCGTCACAACTTAACCTTGTCGATTTTTGAAATTATCAATCGGACTATATATTCTTATTAGTTTTTAAGTGACTGGATACTAGTCCTTGAAACTCTTTAGAATTACTTTGGAATTATTATGTTTCAGAGAACGAAAACTCACTCGTGTTAGAACTAATTTTTACAGAAGAATTTCTAAAACTTTACCTAAACTTAAAGTTACTGATTCCATTTTGCTTAAATATAAATAAAGTAAATTACATGTTTCCTCCACTTTCTCTTCCAGTTCCATTTTGCTCATATTTTGCCATCAATATAAATCATAGTATACCTTTGGGGATTGTATGCCAAAAAAAAAAAAAAAAAAAAAATAAAAAAATAAAAGCCAAATTCTTTAAAGTGTTTTAAGCTCTAAAAATACAATACCATTTATTTACACACGCACACACCCATACATACATATGTATCTCTAGGGATTATATTTCAACATTTTGTATCCAAAACGAAGACTTGAGCTATCTCTAATCTAATGTAAATAATTACGTGCTGATTTTATACATTGATATGATTTTTTTCTTGTATTTTTTAAACAAAGTTTCATATTACAAGGATTTTTCTTTCAATGTGTATGGATGATGTATGTGCTAATCCTGCCATGTGAACATGTTCTATTGTTTACTTATTTTTCATGAATTATTTTATTTTAAAAACGTAAATGTTCTTAAAATTTCTAAAGAAATTCATTTTTTGTAGGTGTATTAAGTATCTTTCTTTTTGGTTTCTAAGTTTTGTTAATGAATTTATTGTTTCGTTTTAAGTTTTAACGAGTGCTTATGCATATATATCCAAGTTCTTTGCTCTAAAATATAATTAACCTACACAAATACAATTAGCCTAGTTTTTGTTGCCAATATAATGTGACCAATTGCACTTGAAATCAATATTTAATCTTTTTTTTATATATTCACTAATCGTAAGATATTTTCAACGACGACATTTACTATGGCGTCAGCTTAGAAATTTCTATTTACTTTAAATTGCAATGTTAGTGGTTTTCTTTAAATTTAAATAGTGCGTAGTTTACACAGCGGCAAATTTTTCAATTTAATCAGAAACTTTCAGTAATATGATGAATTTCATTTTTAATTTCATTGATTTGGAGTCAACAAAAACGAATTTGAGTTTTTTTTTTTCAAAATAATCGCTCAATTTCCATTGTATACCGTATATTTTAGTAATCTTAATATTACGTATTTTTTCCATACTAAGTCCATTTTGTAAATCATGTATGTAAATGAGAATAGCACTCATTTACATACCTTTCAATTGCGATTACATACCGTCGTTAAATACCCTGAAATATTAATATACCACATTTCATCTAATTATAATACAAGTTACTTAGCAGAAGTCCGTGAAATACCGAAATGTGTAAATTGGATTAGAATAAATATGCTGCCCACATTAACCGACTGCCAGAAGGCATCTAGGGCTATATCTAATGATGGTATTAAATCAAAGACAGTATAGGATTGTAAGAAAGCTTAAACTGAATGTAAGGTAAGGTTTTCATCATATAGGTTACAGGCAACTGGGGTAGTAGTCGGCTACAAAAGGGCGAAATAAACAGCTTATAAGGGAATTTAGCTCGAAGTAATTATCCCGATAAACGCAAAACCATTCGAAGCAAATAAAGCTGTATGATACCTTTGGGTGAGAGAATTCCATAAGGCCTCTTGGAATAATGAAACGGCATAACCTCAAATATCCTTTGCGTGGTCCTGATGAGAGCAAGACAAGTAATTTTCTCAAAATGAGCAATTCAGAAGTTACTATGATGGTACGAATTCTGAGTGAACATATAGGATTAAGAGCACATACATATACAAACTTGGGCATGCAGATTCAGACGAATGTTCAGCATGAGGAGAGGACAGTGAAACTCTAGAGCTCTTTCTTTGTCACTAGTCAAAATAAGATCCAAATATCCTGAAAGTGATGTTATTCTGGAAATATCATTCTTCTTAAAATATATTTAAAAACTTTGTTTTGTGCAAATTGTTAAAATATATTTTAAAAATCATGTTGGTACAAATTTTTTTGAACAGGTGCAAACGGAAACATTTCAACTTCAAATGATTAAGATCCAACGATGACGTTCTATTGAATATTATTGATATTTAAGTAATTTTATGAAATTTTCTTGGATTCTACTCATACTTTGGTAGTATACTAATTGATGGAATGGCCTAATTAAAATCTATTTAAAGTTAAATTTATTTTTGGTTTAAAGAATATACTATATATTTCCAAGAACTAGTTCCGAGAGTAACAAAGTCTAACTTAAATCATTTATTTATGAACTTCTCAAAGAACGAGGATCAATTTTATATAGCTCTAAGAAGCTTTATAAAATTGATCCCAATTTTATGAATTTTTAAAAAAATCTATAACTAGGAACAAGATCCTGAACTGTTCCAAAAGGGTATATGTATATGTTTTTTAAAGTTTTTGATGTTGGCAATTTCGAACAAATATTTTTGGTCGCAGCACCAAAATAAAACATATATTTTAAAAAATTAACTTTTTACCAGTAGAAGTCATATTAAAAATTTTAAGGAATAAATTAGAAATATTTCATTCAAATTCATAGTTTAATTATTATCTAACTTGAAGCAAAAATCTAACAATTGTTCCCTTCCAGGTTTTGTAAAATTAAAAAATAAAACACACAAATTTGCAAATCGTTTGGAAGAATTTTAAACTTTGACCTATGACCTACATATGCATGTTTGTTATAAAATCAAATGTTTTGACAGTTTTTAATTTTTATTTTTCATTTAATACATTTTTTACCACAAACTTCAATTCATTTTTCCCAGTGTAAGTTGCAAGAGTACATGTGTGTGTATGTGTATGGAAAGTGTTATACATTTTAATTCTAGTCATCATGTTTAGATTAGTTAATTAAAGAAACATTGTTTAATATGAATAGTTAAAATAAAAATAGCTTAGCACATGTTAAGGTTAATTGTTTTCAAACATGTGTTCAACCACGAAGCCTTAAAAAATACCAAAGTGTGGCAAAATAAAGTGTTGTCAGTGAATTGAGTCAAGTGCCAACCGGTATTTACAACTTCAAATGGAAATAGTATATCAGTTTCTTACTAAAGACCAAAAGGTAAAAAACTAAAAGAAAATGTGGAAAATAAGAAAAAAATATATACTTATTTTACTTGCCAACAAGAATTATCATATATATAAGTTTAACTCATTTATGGTTAAAACTAAGAAAGAAACACTTGTTCAATTACATTTATCCCAGCCGCATTCCTAGAACTGTGACTAATAAACATAATTGTTTGCAACATTTATTAGCTTGTTGTAGTGAGGTTCCCCTCACCACCTCACCGCATCACTTTATCATTATAATCGTCATCCTTATTATTGCCACTTTTAGTAGTAGTATTATGTCTTCTACTCATTAAGTTTCGTATACACAGCAACAGCAATAACAAGCAACACTCATGTAACAGGCTTAACAAATTGCTTTCCAACTCATTTGTCAATTGGGCACAGCACTCACTAGTTAAGAGACCTTTAACCTTCTCCCTCATAAATTTCAAAACATTTGCTTTGCCTTGCCAATTCCTCTTTCAGTCGTTTGCCTACGTTAGTCTACTACTGAAATTCGATAAATTTGAACAAAATAAGATATTTTCGGATTTGTCTAAATGCTCAACATGTAACAAACATTCAAATATTTAGAATAAAATAAAACTTTTTGTTTTTGTAATACGCATGGCCACCCCTTTTACATGATGATGTTCTGGCTACAATTTTTTTTTGGGTCCATCATGTGTTTTGTATAAAAGATAAAATTTTGTTTTTACATTCTCTATGTGTGTGTGTGTTAAATATGTTCAGGGTTATTTTGCTTTTAAGAGGGTGACTTGATTGTTCAACTCAAGTGGGTTTTATTTTTATAGATACACTTGTTTCTTCCAACGATGATGGAAAAAAGTGTCGAGTGTTAAAGGATTATTTTTGTTAACAAAAGCTTTTCTTGTGTCAAGCAATCTATTTTTATTTACTGAAATTTTTATTATTTTTTGAAGTAGAGAGTTAAATTTCCTTTTTTTAACAATGAATGAATTTTTTTATGAGTGATTGAAACCCATTTTTTAATTTATTTATTTAGGTAATTAAATTAATTTTTTTATTTCAAGTTTTAATAGTATAAACTGGAAGTACAACAAGTAAAAGAGTAAAATATTCTCACGATCCCACGATAAATGGATCATCGTATCGAATCTACGGGAATTTATCTTCCGGTTGAATGCGTTATTTTTTAAATAAAACCTATCTCTTGATAGATAATTTAGTGATGAATAAAAGAAGAGTTTTAAACTAAAAAACTAAATTTTGAAATGATAGTAAATTTTTTTCAAAAATAGTACATTTTAAGATGTAAAGGTACTAACTAAATTACATTTAAACATTTTTTGACTAAATAGTTACTTATAGATAGACTAGTGTATGGACTAGGCAATGAACTAGTCTATAAATTATTCCATGGGCTAAAAAATCTGTTGATTTGTTTATTTACTTATTTACTGACTTTTCATTAGACTGGTCTATCGACTGTTGGACTTCTGGTCTATTGACAGTTCTATTGTATTAAATTGTTGACTGCTCTCTTGATCAGTTTATGTTGACCAGTCTATGGAATATTCTGCTGACTTGTATATGAAATTTTTCTGTTGATATTGTAGTGATAGTTTACTAGAAGTAATCTTTTAAGTAAAGTTGTAAGGACCTAGCATTTAGAAGTCTTTTAAACAGCCTGTGGGCTAGTCCCTTTGTTTCACTATGAACAAGTCTTTCCACAAGTCAGTGGACTAGTTTGACTAGACGGAAATTCGGACTAGAATGTCGAGAAATTCAATCTACTATCGAGTTTGTAAACTGCTTAGGGCGGGTTTTTCAGATAAAGATAATCTAAATTCTTTGTTTAAACCTAGTTAAATACATGTTTTGTGTTTTTTAGTTAACAGTAACGTTACTTATTATCTTAGTTTAACTGAGTGTTATTGGTCAATTAAACTTAAGTTAAAAGTGAGAAATCACAATTATCAAAAATAATAAAACAATGATTTCGGAAAAACAAAAACTTAATATTTTAAGTTAATTGCAATTTTCTGATTTGTTTTGTTTTATTTATTATTGTTTTAAATGTTTATTTAAAATTTTTCATTTTACAAAGGTATTATTTGCAAAAAACAGATGTTCGTTGTTTATATTTTTGAGTGAAAAGTTGGCAGTACTGACAAAGTTAACTGAACTTAAATCCATAACTGAAAAACACAATCATCGGTTAAAGTCCACCTAAATTTGTTCCGAGTTTAACATAACAGCAAGTTAAACCTAGTTTAACTGAGTAGTAAGAAACCCGCCCTTAGTCTGTTAAAGAGTCTGTTGATTAGACGGTCGACTACCCTATGGGCTAGTATATGAATTAATTTATTCTCTAATCTCTTGTTCAAATTTTGGACTAGAGAGCTGATTAGGCTGTGTATTAGTCTGTTGACCAGTTTATCGAATAGTTTGTTCTATTCTATATGAAATTATCTTTAGACTTTTTAATGATTTTTTACTGAGAGCAAACTCTTAAGTAGAGTACTGGGGACCTAGTTTTTATAAATTGCATAGCCTGTTTAGTAGCTGATTTTAACGTTTTTCCTTAAAACTCTTAATCCACCAGGGATAAATCCTCATGTGAAATGATATATACTTAGAAGAAAAAATAATAGTTCTTCAAAAAAAAAAAAAACTAATTAAGAATTAAACATCTCAAGAGTAAAACTTGGTCATTATATAATTAAGTGATTTTTGCTCATAAAATTTGCTTAAGAAAACATACATCGTCTAATCATCCCCTTTTTTGTGGTAAACTAAATTTAACTTTATTAAGGAAATAAAAAAAACGAAAATAAATGTGGATACGTATCAAATGTAATTAATTTCAGGAAAGTTTGTTTTTAATATTTTAGATTAAAAAAACCACAAAATAAGTTTTTATGTTGAAAAAAATAAAAAAAGACCATCATCATCTTAATTAATAAAAATTGTTTTATTCTACTTTTCACTTATACAAATGAATTTAACCAAATTTTTTATTTATTAAAATTAAAAAAAAAAAGTTCTAACCATAAAGACAAAATGAAAAAGGTTTGACAGTGAAATGTGTCATCGTTATGTCAACTTGGAAAAAGATAAAATTTACATAGTTACTCGCTCTACAGTTGCTTAGTTTTTGGATATAAATGAAGAAAAATAATATTTATTTATAACTTATTTAAAATAAAAGGTAAAATATAAAAATATACGGTTGTGTTTTTTTGTCATTTTAATTGTCACATTGACTGTCATTTTTTTTTTTTGTTAAAATAATAATATTGACATTTAAAGTTGTTGTTTTACCTAGTTTTTTTTCAAAAGCTTATTTTGTCATTTCGTAGAAACAAATGTAAATTTATAAATAATTGATTAATGTTTTTAGTTTCAAGGATTATTTGTGTGACAGATAATAATGTTTGTTTGACACACACTTACATTCGTGTTCGTATTGAATTATATATGAGCTTTTAATTTGTTAATTTATATGGATTAAAGATGAAAAATAATATTATATAGAAAAAAATATGTTTGAATATTTATGACTTTCAAGTTCATAACTGTAATAAGACTTAATTGAATTGCATTTTTGCATTTTTAAATATTTATATAATTACAGTGAAGTATGTGATTTTGACATCAATTTTAAAAGTTTAAAAATTAGTTTTAATTGAAAATTATTTGAGTTTTAATTTACAAAATTCGAACAACTGTAAACAGCTTTATTTTATGAAAATTTTATGACTCATTATAATGAATTAAATTAAGATTGGACAACTATAAATCAAAGATAGTTCAGGTCATGAATACTCATGGAATGCAGAGAATATTTTGAAAATAATTACTCAAGCACCTGTTTCTGTAAAAATGTATATCTAGCAAAAAATGGTATTATCAAGGGTTAAAAGTAATTTTTTAACATGGTAATGTCTTTGGGGCTGTAAGTACTTACCACAATTGCTAACAAATAATTAGAAAAATTATCGAAATTCATATAAAATATATAGCTTCACAGAGATTTTGAATAATGACTGTGAAAAGTATTTATATAACAAAATAAGACGTTATAAGACTACTTCTATGTAATCACAACAATACACAGTTATCCAAATGTTTAATATGTCGGCAGAGTAAGAAGAGCGTTCAAATTGATTTCTCTCTCGACAGATATTAATTCGAGCGACTATTGATTAGATTCTTACTATTATATATTTTTTTTTACCAAATTTGTGAACCCTAACTGTTATCATTTTTTTCTGAAATACGAATATTTGCGTTTATATTGTATGGGCGTGTCACCCTAAGCCCACCTAGAATTTCATATGAAAAGTAGGTTATAACGCCTTCTAGATATACAGAAATTTTTAACTTGTAAAATATATTTTGCAATGGACTCTTTAAATTGCAAATTAAATAAAACTCGTTTAGGTTAGCACATGTAGCTAGTTTTGGTAACATTTAAAAACCACATATTTATAAAAGATGGCAACATAAAAACTATGACTTAAGACCCATAAATTTTCATTTAAAACTCTAACAGGATTTAAACAATTAATAAAACTTTCAAATTTACCCCTATTTTCACCACCCTTAGTTATCGTTTATCTGATATTCATTATGCATTTCATAAAAGGACATATGGAGGGCTACTAAGTTTACTACAGATTACTAAGGCACGACTTTAAAGAGATTTCTTTTTATAAAATTTCTGCTGTTTTTTAATAGAAACAAAATATTTATTTCATTTTTTAACAACTGAAAAAGTATTTATGTAATCAATTCTAATACTACAGAAAAAAAGGATATATGGGCAACTTCTAAGCCAATGAAAATATTTCTAATAAAACTTTATTAAGTCAAAAAGACACTAAAATATGACATGTGTCATAAAATTTTTTCAAAAATTCATCAAGAAATTATTTTTGTAAATAATTTATTTACTATAAAATTTTGATTTATTTAATTTTTTACAATTTTGCTATTAAAATCAAGTTATTTATAAAAATGTTATAGATTTTATAAAAGGATATATGCAGGGCTTCTAAGTTTATAGGGAATTTTTAGTGAAATTTCGTGAGCTTATGAAGGTTACTAAGGCATTACTTTTAAGAGAATTATTTTGCCAAATTTCTGCTGTTTTTTAATAGGAATAAAATATTTATTTCATTTTTGAACATCTGAAAAAGTATTTATGTAATCAATTATAATACTACAGAAAAAAGGATATAAGCCAATAGAAATAATTGCAATAAAACTTGATTAAGACAAAGAAGACTTTTGCTATTAAAAGCAAGTTATTTATAAAAATTTTATGGATTCTAAGTAAATACGGAATTTTTAATGAAATTTCGAGAGCTTATAAAAGTAACTAAGGCACGACTTTTAAGAGAATTATTTTGCCAAATTTCTGCTGTTTTTTTAATACTACAGAAACAAAGGTAAATAGGCATCTTCTAAGCTAATAAAAATATTTCTAATAAAACTTGGTTAAGAAAAAGAGAATAAAATATGTGTTCTAAAAAATTTTTAAAATTTTACATTTTGGATAAACAAATCAAGGATATATTTGAATAAATAAATAAATTAATACCCTTTAATAAAAGCTTTTATTTAATTTAAATCTAAATTTGACATTAAAACCACAATGCTGGTAAAAACTGTCTACATTTCATAAAAGTATATGATTTTTTAATGAAATTTCGTTAGCTTATAAAAGTTACCAAAGCACGACTTAAAAAAATCTGATATTTAAATAACTAAAAAACTATTTTAATAAGAAAGGATATATTGCAAATTTCAAAATTAATAAAGATATTTCATAAAACGATATATGGAGGGCTTCTAAGTTAATAGAGAATTTTTAATGAAATTTCGTAAGCTTATAAAGATTACTAACTCACAATTAAAAAAAACTCTTGTAACTTTAATAACTAAAAAAACCTTTTTTATAAACATTTTGTAAACTACATAATAAAGGATATATGACAAATTTCAAAATTAATAGAGATATTTCAATAAAATTTGTTGGAGTTATAGAGTATACTAAAACACAACTTGTAATATAATAAGTTTTAATATTTTTTTAAACAAAATATGAAATTTCTTAAAATAAAATATTCTGTTGTAATATCTTTTTTGGTTTATAGCAGTTTGTCATATATATCCTTTTTTATAAGTTTTGTTATTTTTTTTTTTTTTGTTAAAATTGTTTTAAAAACTAAAAACCTTTACTAAACAATCGACTTGTAAATTTTGTAACGAAAACTCATTAAACTTTGAAAAGAATATTTAAAAATTTTTGGAAATGAGGCTAAATCCTATAAAATGAAATGAAAATTTTTCAAATAAATATTACATAAGTATTTTAAGCACAAGTTTAACACTAAACGAGAAAGAGGTTTTAAAAAGGAACCTAAAAAATATCAGCAAATGTATAAAAACTGACAGGGCAGAAATTGAGACTTAATGTTTCAATGCCAAAAAAATCCATAGGTACTCAGCTGATTACAGACTATATACAAGCAAAAACATTGCTGAATAGCTGTTTCAAATAGCTGAATAGGTACTAAAAATGATACAGTGAAAAATGGATTTTTTTTATTTGAAATTCCATTTTGTTGTTTGTTTCATTATATACAAGTCCAAAGTAAATCAAATGTTATTGTATATATCTAGTATACATATACATACATTCACATATAAATGTATGCATTATATATTTGCTTATATACCTATGTATTTGGTTATATCGTAGTTAAGCATTTTTTATATGGAAGTATACACACATTTTTTCTAGTTGGTATAAGAGGTCATTAAAAATTTAAATTCTATAGATTTTTCGTCCTTTTTTTAGTTTTTCTTTGTTAAGCAATGTTTTAACGATTTTTTTTTAAGAAAATATTATATAATTCGGTGGTGTTATTTTGTTCACTACATACCTGTATCGTTTGTGGATATATTACTTAGACGATTTGTTATAAAACCGCGTAGATTTGATACAACTCGTTGTGGTGAATTGGGACCACTGCCGATAGAAAAACTTTTGAATTTCGAAAATAAAGCGGCCGTTTCACCCGTGCCACTGCCTGTGGCGGCGTTAGGATTTGACTCGTTGGACGCCACTGTCAAAACTTGCGAAAAATTAAAGTTGAAAAAAATTAAAATTTCTTGTTTTTTTCTTGTTAATTTTTTTTCTATAAAATTAACACTTTAATTTAAATTAATTTTTCTTTATGAACTTTTTATGAATTATTAATGTTTCCACTGCAGTTTTTGGTAGATTTTTTTCTCGAATTTTGTTGTTTTGTTGAAAATAAGAAATTTTCTTTTTAAATATTTTTTTTTTTTAATTTCAGTTCACTTAGACACACTCTCTCTTCACACTAATTTTCTTGTTTTGCTTAAAATATATTTTTCTTTGAAAAAATATTTATTAAATTTTTTTTCTTTAATTTTTAAGAAATTTTTGTGTGAAGCTCTGAAATTCTTTTGTATATTTCTTTAGTTTTTTTATATATATTTGAATTGTATAGAATTTTTTTACACTAGACGACGATCAACCGTTTGTATTGTTTGTCGTCCAGGCCAGAGCAAAGGTAACTTCTGTCTGGTGGCTTAAACACGTTGAAAATATCACATGCCTGTGTATACACGGTGTTTTTTGGCCTGGAATTTTAGTACCAGTCGGTAACAGTTGAACCACCCAAATTGCCACCCACCCACTCGTTATATACTTAATGGTTGTTGTGTTTATTCTTTATTTTTCCTTTATAATATACACATACACACACGAGAAAACTGTGGGCTGTATGGGTATGTGTGAGAGTTTGGTTTTATTGTTAGTAAAAGGGGGGTTTTTGTGTTGTTGTAGAATATTTTTATTATCCTCTCTCTCAGGATATGGTTATTTTTTTAATACGCTTGCGTTTGTACTCATTTACTTACACTTTCTCTCTTACAGGTATTTTTTTCTCTTGTGTTAATGTTGCATTAACTTGTTCTTATTACTACAAAACCAAAAAAAACTCGGCAACAATAATATCAATTTTTTTTGTTTTTGGGTTTTTTAATTTTCGGTTTTACACAGTTAACGAAATAAATTATCCTGTTTTGTCCTTACACATACACATTGTATATTTTTGGGTATCTTATTGTACATGTTGGTGTGTTTGTTTATATTCTTTAAAGCAATTGGCTTGAAAAATGTTTCCAATTTTTTTCTTTTAGAACCACGCGTTAAGTCTGTATAAGGATTTTCTTACTGTTTGTTGATTTTCTCATACTTTTTATAGTTGTTTTTGTTTTTTCTGTATCACAATTCTTATATAATTTGCTATCTACGTGTGTTTACCTGTTTTCCACTTTGATCAGTCTGCTTAAAGAAATTTAATTACTATTTGAAATTGAGCATAATTGTAATTGACAAAGCGTTTTGTTAATGACACAGACATTTAAAATAAATAAATATGTAAATAATTAAATAAGTAAACAAAACATTGTTTAAAGCTTTATGTCTTAATTCGTATTTGTTTATAATTTATGTATGAAATGATTTAAAAGAATTTTTCGCATTGAAATTCACAGGAAATTTTAACAAATACTTTTTAATTAATTTGAATTTTTTTGATTTATTTATTTCTCTGTCATTAATAAGAATTCTACGAAATGACACAGTACTTAGTCTGTGTTTTACATTAGAAAGGAATTAAAGAATTGTATTAATTTTGATATAATTTTTTATATAAGCTTTATAAGCTTTATATTTGACAGTAGATATCTTTTTGGATAACTAGATCCACTAAGGAGGGATTTGTAGATATTTGTATATTTGAGGCCAAAAAAGGGAGAAATACTGGTAAAACAGGATTTCTTGATTATCTTACACAATATTAGTGATACAAGAGAATTGCATCTACTTCAGACACCCAGATATGTGTCTGGTACGTTTTTTTCGAAATGCGTACCTGTAAGGGGTACAAATGTATAACAAATGTGTTTTTGGTAAAATTTTTGGTCCTTTTATCTAATAAATAAAAGTTTTGTATGTATTTTGAAAACATCTTTCAAAATTATGAGAGACGTGTTTCGTCTTTATAGTTTCGTATTTTTGATACCTTTTCTATCACACTAAAAAAAACTTTTTCGATTTATTGACGTATTCTTATTACGACTATCTTTGTAATATTTATTTTGACAAAATATTTGCTATTTCTTTTGGAAAAAGAGTACGAGAAATTTAATTTTATTTAAACTCATTGACCTAATTTTTATAAAATTTATAAAATAGTTTTTATGAAATTTACAAAATAGTTACCTAACACAAAATAAGCTGCTGGTATATTATTATGGGACTCGAGTCCCATAATAACCGAAATTTATCCAATGTAGGATAAATTTCGGTTAAATTGTTTGGTACTTTTTGAAAGATTTTTCGGGAACAAATGAATGTAGATTTGAATCGTTTGAGTTATATCATTGATACTTATGTAGATTTAAACAAGGAATATTTTGCAAACTTAATTTTCGAGAAAAAAATCTAAAAAATTCTGAAATGGACTAAACCAAATACCAAACTATTTTTTAAATTACGACAATTTTGACACCCATTACGATAAAAAGCGAAAATAATATTCCTCTTAAACCCACTTAAAGTCATATTGAGGACCAAAAATATTCTACAAAAATTCTTTAATTTCAAAATTACGGAATTTTTAATATTTTTCAAACTTGCAATTACACTGAGGTTGAAATTTTCAATCGCTGGTAGAGAATTGAGGATCTTCAAAAAAATATTTTTCTCGTGTTAATAATTACATTAATACGCATCGAATGAGTCGTATTTTTACATGAAATTCTTAAAAAAAAAGCTTCTCCTCGGGTAACTTTTATGTATACTAGACCATAATCAATAACGATATTGAGGTAAAATTCGGCAAATTTAAAACATACATATACAAATGTAAAAATAATATAGCATACTAAATTGTATTCATTTGATCTTAAATCAAAACGAAAATTCTGAAAACAAGAAGAACACTTTGATCCAAAAAAAGTTTAAATTATTTCAATTAAATAAGTATTTTGCACTTGGTCTAAATAAAACTATACTTACTGAACTTTAGAAAACCCTCCGGATTGATTTTATTAAGGATTACTGATTTTTTTTATACCCTACACCACTATAGTGGGGAGGGTATTATACGTTTGTGCTGATGTTTGTAACATACAAAAATATTGGTCCAATACCCACCTTAAAGTATACCGATCGATTCAGAATCATTTTTTGAGTCGATTAAGACATGTCCGTCCGTCCATCCGTCCGTCCGTCTGTCCGGCTGGCTGGCTGTCCATGTAAACCTTGTGCGCAAGGTACAGGCCGCAATTTTCAAGATAATTTGATGAAATTTGGACCAAGCATGTTTTTTGGCACAAGGACGAAGCCTATTGAAAATGGTTGAAATCGGTCCATTATTTCACCTAGCCCCCATACAACCGTACCTCCCGATTTTCTGCTATTTCTCTAAAAATTGGCACAAATAAGTTTTATATAAGTATAAATGATACTGCAGATTTTCGTAAGGATCGGCCCATATTTGACCCTAGCCCCCATACAAACCCCCCTTCAAAAAATGACTTACACGTCTAAAATTGACTTGTAACCATTTGTATCGCAATAAAACTCAACAAAACTAACTGTTATTTAGAAATATATCCTTTTCCCAAATTTACCGAGGATCGGCCCATATTTGACCTATATAAAGCCTCATTTAGAAATTTTAGTTTTTTATCAATAAATGGCTTAAATATTTTGGAATTATGGTAATATTCAACAGTTTCTTTACAAAAAATAAAAATTTTATAAAATTAAAAATTGTAAAAATATACTCATGGTGTAGGGTATCATATGGTCGGCCATGCCCGACTATACTTTCCTACTTGTTTAATTTTCAATTTATTTAATGTTTTTCAAGTCTTAGGTGAATGTATGAAGTAACACTTGAAAATAAAATTTTGCAGATCTTTTTTATATACTATCTTAACAATTTAAGGACGAAAAGTTCCAAAACTGCTTTTATATAAAATCACATACAATAAATCCCTTTTTTAATCCCACTTTTTTATATATGGTGGCGATATGTTTTCCTTGATCATTTATTACCCTCCATTTATGTTGAAATAAAACTGATTCCTTAGGTTTAAAAAACAATCTATCTTATGGTTTTCTTTGCACAAGTTTAAAAAAACATAAACTATTTGCAATCCAGATAACATATATAAATTGTATTGTTTTTTTATTGCAATAAACAAAAAATTATAAATACTAACATTAGTAGTTTTAACATTTAAAAGGTGTTCAAGCAAAACAAAAAATGCTATCACCCACTTATTGTCCAACATAAAATAAAGTTATCTTTCAAACATATACATTTATATTAGAGTGGCCCTAAACTATGATAAAAAATCTCAAATTCTTTTTCTTCTGATTTTCTTTCTTACCGAGTATAAATTCCTTTTACGTTTTCCAATACAACTAGGACCAGCCTAATGTAACGTAATTGTCTTTTTGCTGATTAATATCAGCTGACACAATTGTGCAGATATTTTCATTTTTGCTAATTTTTCTTTTAAGTGCAAGAAAGCCTCAAGATTCTAATTGATTCCACAAACTCACACACACAATAAAACTTTTTAGTTTGTACATTTACAATAGGAACAAATAAACTACAAATAAGAAATGACTACAATACATCCGGACCTCTGATACAACAAGCTATAATCATGTATAGAATGGATAACATCTAACTAACTGTTATAAACGAGGGATGTTTGTAAGTACAACCTGCTGTATTTTGTACAAATGGTTGATGAGTGTCCTTTTATGTGTTTTTATACCCTACACCACTATAGTGGGGAGGGTATTATACGTTTGTGCTGATGTTTGTAACATACAAAAATATTGGTCCAATACCCACCTTAAAGTATACCGATCGATTCAGAATCATTTTTTGAGTCGATTAAGACATGTCCGTCCGTCCATCCGTCCGTCCGTCCATCCGTCCGTCCGTCTGTCCGGCTGGCTGGCTGGCTGTCCATGTAAACCTTGTGCGCAAGGTACAGGCCGCAATTTTCAAGATAATTTGATGAAATTTGGACCAAGCATGTTTTTTGGCACAAGGACGAAGCCTATTGAAAATGGTTGAAATCGGTCCATTATTTCACCTAGCCCCCATACAACCGTACCTCCCGATTTGAACTTTTTATGCTATAATTACGTCAAATATTCTGATATCTCCCTAAAAATTGGCACAAATAAGTTTTATATAAGTATAAATGATACTGCAGATTTTCGTAAGGGTCGGCCTATATTTGACCCTAGCCCCCATACAAACCCCCCTTCAAAAAATGACACGTCTAAAATTGACTTGTAACCATTTGTATCGCAATAAAACTCAACAAAACTAACTGTTATTTAGAAATATATCCTTTTCCCAAATTTACCGAGGATCGGCCCATATTTGACCTATATAAAGCCTCATTTAGAAATTTTAGTTTTTTATCAATAAATGGCTTAAATATTTTGGAATTATGGTAATATTCAACAGTTTCTTTACAAAAAATAAAAATTTTATAAAAGTAAAAATTGTAAAAATATACTCATGGTGTAGGGTATCATATGGTCGGCCATGCCCGACTATACTTTCCTACTTGTTTGTTAATAACTTTAACTGTCCGAGAAAAAGGGGGCGACAATAACTTAAATAAAATTGAAAATGTTTTATTTGTTGAATCATTGTGTTGTAGTTCTTTCAAGTATTTTTGATTTTAACACAGTAACCCAACTAAAAAAACCGATTTGGAAGGTTAGTACTACTGTAGACCAGATAGATATTTTTTAATGTTTCTAAAAAAATGTTTAATTTTATTTTTTATTAATTTCACCTTTCTTAGCAAAGTTTTCGAATTAAAATATTTTTTTTTATAATAAGTAACCATAAAGCTATTAAAAGAAATAGTCTAACCTTTCTGTACAAATTGCCTATACATGTTATTAAATTTAAAGCCATCTAAACGTATGAGTAATATTACAAATATTATTCCGTTTAGTCATGTGTATCTGTAAAGATAAATTTTGCATATGCAAATTGAAACATTAATTTTTTTTTAATCAAATATTGTATTTTTATATAAATAATATTGCCACATAAAATATCATTCTTTGAATTCATGTATACTTTTACAGTCAGTTTTTGCAAGGTAATTGCATTCAAAAAGTTTTTCACAAAAGTATTCTAAAATGAAATTGCTTTGTCCGTCTATCTATCTACTGAAATCATGGTACAGTCCAAATGTATTAAGCTGAAGGGGTTTATGCTCTCAGAAATTATACTGTAAAGTCTGATTAATATCGATCCAAATATGACCGTATCAGCAATAACATCACCTTTCGAAAATAACTTTAACTTTCACAATTAGTTTTATAAGAATCACATTAACTTTACCAAATTTCATGAAAATCAGTGATTTGTGAACCACTTTTTCAAAGACCTGCAGAACTCGGTACATAATCACGTCTTATAACGAAAATCTGTCTTTTGTTTATATTAATAACGATATCATTCGGCATAAATCTAATGGTATATATCACATGCTTTTCTTAATGTCTAAATCTGTCCACAGAATTTCTGCGTGACTAGCTCAAAGAATTCATGAATTCAACAAAATTTTTGAAAAACTCTCAGAGTACTTTTAAGAGAAAAAAATATATATTTTCTTTTTTTGAGTTATGTCATTCTTCAAGTAAATATTTATGCGATATATAAAATTGAAAAACTATTTCTTTTAAAATTTCTCTAAATTGTGATTACAAATAGTTGTTGTAATGTTTAATAACATAAATATGTTCATAATTGTACTACACTCACACACACACCCATATGCAACACAGTAGCTTCATTCACCCCCTGTTAAAGTACAAGTTGTATGACCAGTAATTTACCAATTCTTTTGTCATTTGTCACATTTTAGTAAAATGGTTAAAGGACATTTAAGTCATTTATCTAGATTAAATTGTTTTTGCCATTGTATGTATGTTCTTAGTAAGTATGTGTAAATTAAGAGTATATGTACATATGATATATATGATAGTATATACATATGTATATGGGTGTTCAAATATGTCTGTTCTTGTTCAGCTTAATGATCAAACAGTTGGCATCTCATTTTTTTTCTAAAATTTATTGCAATTTGTTTTTCTAATTTTACACATAGATGTACATATATATTTACTTAAGTATAAAATTAAAAGTTAATTTAATTTCATTATTTTGTTGTTATTTTTTGACGTCCTATTTTTTGCAAAGAAAATAAATTATAAATTACTTTTCACTTTGTTGACTTTTTCAAGGATATCTAAAAGGTAACAAAGAATCTAGATATAAAATTTACATTGGCCTAAATTACATTTAAAACTTAATATAAACATAAATGCCTTACTGCACAGAAAGAAAAAATCGCATTATTTTTCACAAAATAAAGGTTTGGAACAAATACTAAAACAAATTTTTGGAGAATTATTCATATATTAAGGACTTTATATAAAATTATAAAAATCTTTTTACTTTTTAGGGTTAAGTTTTATTACTTTGATAAGATTTACTTAAAATGGATGAAAACAAAGTAATATTTTACTATTGTTTCAAGAAAATTGACCAAAATTGCATAGCTTGGGTTTGATCTTATAAAAATCTATTAACTTTTTAGAGTTTAATAAGATTTATTTAAATTAGTTGAAAACAAAGTAATATTTTGCTATTGTTTCAAGAAAATTGTGCAAATTGTATAGCTTGGGTTTGACCTTCACAGTTTGTACTTGATAAAGAGATTTTCTAAAATATGGAGGCAGGAGGTCCTTATAAATTTTTGTAGAATCATTTACGCTAATTTCGGGTCTAATTTACATTCGATAAATGTATTATTAAGTATTATTTAAACTTTTTAAATTAAATGCTAAAAAGTTTAAAATTTAGAATTTCTTTCTTTAACTTAAGTTTCTAAATCGTTCAACATACCAACCCAGTAAAAACTTTCATTACCATGTAAGAAGTGAAAATACTAAAATTAACTTACACAATAGCAATTTATGTCATTATTTTAACACGGTGATGTCATTGAAGGCAAGTACATACAACAAACGATTACAAGTAATTAGAAAAAGTAGTCATTAAAGATCACATTAATAAACGTGTACAGCATCTATATACTCACTGGTAAGATGACTAATGAATTAGAAAGTATTTATATAACACATTATTAGTAAGACCTTATTAGACTACATCTATGTAATCCAGACCATATGTAGTAGTCATTGAAAAGTATGTTATTAGGTAAGTAATTACAATTGAAAGGCATTACCCAGTTTTTGCTGTGATATATTTCTGTTCTAATTTTGTAATAATAAAATTTAAATATAACAAAAATAAAAGACTGCAATCCACATATACTTTTGCACCCACTTTTAAGTGGCAAATACCCAGCAAACAAAGAACTTCAAAAGAAGCGAAAAATAAGTACAACTTACTTCATGAAAGTACTGAAAAAGTCCTTAAGAAGATATAATTTTAACACAGGCCTATTATAGGAGGGATGTTCTTATTATTTGATTACAAATTCACAACATCTAAAGTCATTCTCAGGAAGTAATTTTTATGTTCATTTTTTGGAAGTTATTAGGAAGTGAAATTGTAGTATTATAGAATAACTAATATCACTTAAATAATATTAACATAAATAAATAACCAATCAACTCTAAAATGAAATGGGTTTAATTAAAAAAAATCAGTACAAAAAGTATAGAAAATTGGATCTTTTCGCTTTTTAGGAAGATAATAAACATCATTTCCACAAATTCACTTAGTGCTATTTTTAATGTGGTGATAAATTGTGTTCTTTTGAAAGTACTTTATTCTATTTTTGCTGGGATACTTTTTTCTTTCAAAGTTTTCTTTATAATTTTCTTTTAAGCTACTCAAACAATGATCACATCAATCAAATATTTAATGACAAAAACTTAAACCATATTTTATTCAGAAAACTAATATGATTTTATAACGAAAAAAATATATTATTTCTTTAAACATTTCAACATTGTGATAGTTGTCAACGTCATGACACGTCATTTTACTAGTGGGTATACAAATGAATTTTGTTTTCTTGCTTTTTTGAATTACTACAGACGTATAAATACAAATAAAAAATATGTACTATTTTTCCCTACCATTAGTTGAATAATAAACGCGAGTTTCTTTTAAATGGATTGAAGAACTCACAAAGTTAGTTGTACACACCTTAAAAAAAAGTAAAAAAATATTAAAGTGTTTTTTTTTTCTTTTAAGAAATATTTAATGGTGGTTTATTTTTCATTTCTATTTTTTTGTTTTTGCCGCAAATACGTTTGTAGTTTTTCCAAAAATCGATATTGTTTTTACTATAAATACAAAAAAATATTTGAATTTTTCTTTAGTTGTAAAATGCAAATGAACTTAGCTACACTTTATACCCTATACCATGTCGATAAATAAATCAAAACAATAATGTTGGAAACTAAAATGAAATAGACTGTGAAAAACAACAAATGTTTTTACTACAATAACATTATTAGAACCATAGAAAACTTCTTTTGAAGGACATTAGACACATTAATAACAGATGAAGAAATTTATTTATTGTTATAAATTTTGAAATACATAAATTACTTTTGTTTCGCATATACGTATTTATAATGGGAGGACTTTAGCGAGAATAATGCAGAAATAAAAAAATAAAATAACACTTTTTGGCAATAAAAACTTACATATTTAATATATTAACCTTTTGGAATTCCATGAATTTTAATAATTTTTTTGTAATTTAATTTGTTATAAAAATGTTTATAAAATAAAGCAAATTTTTTAGAGGCAATGGGAGGGCAAGGTGCATTTGAATATATACCAAAACGAAAAATTGTGATCTTCTAGAGTGGATAGAGATGTATTGAGTGATAATCTCTTCTTCCTCCTCATCCAGTCACCTCCGTAAGTTTAGTCACGGAAGATCGATCTCACTTGAGATCGTTGTAGGAATACTAAATGACAAAATTTCTTAATTAGCAATGTAAAAATAACTTCTTTGAAAGTAAGAAAACGTTTTTCAAAAATATAACTTGCAAATTGCTCCCATTACATCATTTCGGAATTACATCAAGGTGCCTGTATCTTAATTTGTAAAATATTTTTAAAAGATATTTAAATTTTCTTCACTACATAGTCATTAGCAGCATCATAGTTATTGGAGGCAAATTATGCTTACAACATATTCAGTAAAAACTTTCATTGCCATTTAAGGAGCCAAAAAGCTAAAATTTACTTACACAATAGCATTTTAAGTCATTATTTTAACACGGTGATGTCATTGGAGGCAAGTACTTACAACAAACGATTACAAGTAATTAGAAAAAGTTGTCATTGTAAATCACATGAAAAAATGTATACAGCTTCTATATATTTACTGGCAAAATGACTAATGAATTAGAAAGTATTTATATAACACATTATTAGTAGGACCTTATTAGACTACGTCTATGTAACCCAGGCGATATCTAGTAGTCATTGAAAGGTATGTTGTTAGGTAAGTAATTACAATTATTACCCAGTTTTTGCTGGGTATGTCTTGTGTTCTTTATTCCGTTGTCAATCGACAGCTAAATTACTTTATTATTCATTAACTTAGCAAAAATAAAACGAAGTACTTCCAAACGAATAACATTTATCACCACTTCAAAATTAGAATTAAATGAATTTTTTTACCTTATATGGAAATTATGTTTATTGACTTCCAAAGTAGCGAAATGAATCTAAATTTGTTTAAAATTGAAGGTATATTTTTTTGTACATACATTTCTTAAAGTAAACCCATTTTATTTGATTTGAGTTAATTGACAAATGCGTGCATATTAAAATAATATTACAATTTAACTTCCTAATAACTTCCAAAAAAGAACACCCTGAGAATGACTTCAGATGTAGTGAATTTAAAATCAATTAAAAAGAATATCCATTCTTTGACAAGCCTGTGTTAAAATCATCACTTCTTCAGGTCTTTTTGAGTATTTCCATGGAATATATTCTATTTCTTTTTCGCTTCTTTGGAGGTTCTTTTTCTGTTGGGCTACTAATCAGGTACACTGTTCCTAACTGGCTGTTTAACCTATCATTAGGATTAATTCTCCCCTTGGCTATTTTAGCAAGTGCTCAAATAGGATTTTAAGTTATCATTCCTAGATAATAAAGTAATAGTCGGAAGACTAGTCCAACCACAATCAATACTGGACAATGAACTTTTTTGTATATTACTTGGTATAACTCTTGTTTACATAAGGTATATTGGTATCGAAGGACTTTCGATTCGTAAATATATTTGTAGGTAACACTCAATATTTGTTATGACTTACTTACATAGTTGTTTGTAAATGAGTGGTAATCACTTGCCTTCAATAACATCACCTCTTGTGCAAAGTTGAATTATATATTAGTTTATTATTAAAATTGATTGCTTATTATAGAAATTTCTTTCGGAAAAGTCTGAATGAATTATGAATAAAGTAGAATTTAAGGATTTTATTTATTTTGAATTATATTAATTGAATCAGTAAGATTAGGTTTATTTTCATAGTTTTATAATGTAAAACTATCACAACTCTAATAACTGCTTAGACTTCTAAGTTTATACTTATTTCTTTATAACAATTTCTTGGTCAACATGAAATTTAAATTCATTAAAGAAAAGCTTTTAAAACACGCAAATAAATTAAATTCAACTTTGGAAATTCGGACGAGGGTTAGTTATAAAAATGTTTCATTTGTTAAATTTTCTTTACTACATATTCAAAAATTTGTTTAAATTTAAATAAGTGAATAAGAATATATTTAGGTATTCCTAAACTTTTAAAGTAATTCTATCGATTATTGTGACACGTATTTTTTCCAAATTCAAAGAAAAGTTACTGTGGAACTTTTTCCCATATTCTTGTTCAATTCGTAATCTAAAGTTAAACAAATATTGTTCTCCCTCGTACCGTGGCAAAGGAAGTTTTTTAAATATAATAATACATATTATTAAATAAAACATGCACGTCTTTATGCCGAAAATCGTATTTGTGCATGTGTGAGCTTCCCTAATTCGGAGTAACCAAGATGTTTCGAGTAATCGTCTAAATCCAGTAATTGTAGAAATTAGTAATCGGTTCTTTACTCCAATTAAGGAATAACTTATATCAATACATACTCACTTCATTTTTAAACCAAAAAAATTTAACATAAACATAGAAAATATTTCAGAAAAATAAATCCTTAAAAAGGATACATTGACTGTGTACAATTGGGTTCTTTCCCACTGACAAAATGTGCGTGCATGTTCTTGAAAATGTATGTATGTATCTAAGAATTAAAGGTAACAAACTTTACGTTTTAGCGTTAACTTTTTGCTCGTATTTTTTTGTTTCTTGTTGTTGCACACCCCTATAAGTTTTATACTATTTTAGTCTAACTGATTGCTAAATAAGTACTAGAGTTTGTACATATGTATATTTGATTGTCACACTACTAAAATAAATTGTATTTATCTCTGCATAAGATTAGAGGTTATTTCGTTTTAGTGTTTTCTTTCCATGACATTTTTCCCCCAATGAAAAGTTTTCACTGTTTTTGGATTATTTTGTTAAACTTTAGTTTTTTTAATGGCATCTTAAAATATCCGCATGTTTAAATGGCATTAAGAGAAAATTCACAGAATAGTGACAACAAAAACTAATTTAATTCACACATACAAAGTTTAAGGTATTCGGAGTATAAGGGTCTTAAAATAGAAATAGTTGTAGGTTCTTTCCTATTGCAGTAAATCAAGATCAAATTAAAATGGAAATTTACAGAAAAACTACACTGATCACGTTGACCCACTGAATCAAGTTTTTCGTAAATATCGTATCCATACTTGAATCAAGTATTTTGAGTTTGGTTTAAAGAAACACACAACTCCCAGACTGAAAGCCTAGCTTTTTAATAAAAAGGTTTAAAAATATAGTGTTTCCGACAAAATATTTATACATCCGTGGATCAAAGGATAAAAAGCTACTTTAAGTTGTTAATGATTTTCTTTATATTTTTCCAAAGAAAAGATATTAAATTTTTGGAGTTATAAAAATGTACTTCAGAGATACTTCAAATGCTAAAATTTACTTACACAATAGCATTTTAAGTCATTATTTTAACACTGCAATGACATCAAGGAGTTAGTTAATGACTTACTACGATCGCCTCCAAATAGGAGGTTAAGTACATGCATAGTTTTGTTTCTAAGAAAAAATCCGAAAAATACAACATAAGTTATATTTTTGTAGTCGTATACAAATTGTGTTTTGTCATTGTTATAATAACTGAAAGATCTTTCATATAATACAATATTTTAAATATTTGGCGTCAGAACAGGCGCGCATCCACAGGGGAAAAAGAAATCACCGCCAAAATCTAACATTTTTCTTACAAAATATACAAATAAGGAAAAAAGAAAATAAGTCAAATAAAAAAAAAAACAAAAGTTAAAACCCCTGCCCCCCCCCCCCCCCAAAACACTCGAGCAAGATCCGCGGCTGTCTTAAATTGGACTTAATTTTAATTTTCGGTGGGAATATCAGAAACTATCATTTTGGGGCCATCCTTATGTACAAACATACATAATCTATTAAATCAAAATCAATATTACAAAAACTTCAATATCAATCGTTCTCATTTGATTGACACTATGAAAAATATTTCATAAATTTTTCAAACAAATTTATGATTATTTTACCAATGAAATAATAATAATACTCTATTATTTATTGTTTCAAATATTATATTACAATCACAATGAAAACAATATAGTTTAAAGGAAAAGTCTAAGAAATACATTGTACATATGTAGTAGCTATAAAATAAAGTTCAAATAACTAGAAGACCAATATAAAAAAACGAAAGAAACTAAAAATACTTTCCACCAAACAAATCAATAATTTGTGGGCTTGTTAAGACAACAAAATGGTAACAAAATTGTAAATATTTTTAAAAACTTGTTTCCACACCAAAAGCCGCCAATATCACATACACCACCTTCTTACCAAGACCAATACAACCAAATACTTGCCACAGGGATGAATAGGTACAACAATGTACAACATTTATACGAACAAACCTTGTGTTAGAAAGAAAGAAATCTAAAACGAATTGAAAAATGCTTTCCTTTATAAAAATATCTATGTTTGTTTGTAGATTTTGTTGTTTTTTTAGGTTTTACATGAAATGTTGTACAATATTACTCTTGCTACGTTATCGACCTCTATAAAGCTGAAAGGTAAAAATAAACAAAAACATCAGGCCCGTTTTTTTTTTTGTTTTTGTTGTAATAATATTCTTGTTGTTTTTATGACCGTGTATTGGGTTGTTTTTTTTTTTTTTGAGTTGTTATTTTTCCTTCTTTTATATTAGTTAATTGCCACAAGGCTCATATTAAAATATATGCTTTTGTTTTCTTGAGTGGGTGGTAGT
Source organism: Lucilia cuprina (assembly GCF_022045245.1). NCBI lineage: Eukaryota > Metazoa > Arthropoda > Insecta > Diptera > Calliphoridae > Lucilia > Lucilia cuprina. Next base: position 26,042,264 of record NC_060952.1, read on the forward strand.
GGCTGTGGCAAGTTGTTAGGTTAAGTTGCATGAATGAATGGTATGTGTACACGCGTATTATACGCTTTATTTTTGTTGTTGTTTTAATCCTATACAAGTTCAATTGAACGACTGAATGTCTGGCTCTTTAACTGTTACTCTAAAAACATTTAATTATAATGTGTAAAATTTTTTATTCTTTTAAATATATTAAAAATATTTATTAATATATTTTAATTTATTTGATTTATTTTCAAATAAATTAAAATTAATACCACCTAAACGGTTTTAATAATCTATGCCTAATATATACGAAAAAATTCGTATATACGTATTATAAAGGAAAGTGTACAAATACTTTCGAAGCGTTGCTATATTCTTCGGGGTTGGGAAAATCCTTTACCCTTTCCGTAGTTTTGTCAAATATATTCGACATTATGATAGACTATGTTTTAAATTATACTCAAAAATAATTTTTAACTTTAGTTTTAATTTTGTTCCTTTTAGATGAAACTTAAGACTTTGTTATATTTATAATTGAGATTTTTAAAGATCTTACATATTTTGAAAGTATTTTAAAATCTGATTTTAAGAAATAATCATTAATGACTACTTTTGAAAAAGTCCTTCTTAACAACACAGAAAAAACTAAAAATAAGTTTCAATTATTAAAATAATTGTATCAAGTAAGTTTTGCACCAGTTACCAAATTTGTAAAAAAAAAAATAAAAAAAAATTTCCAAATAACTATGTAATCAGAAAAATTAATGTCAATAATTGAGACAAGATTTTATATTGATTAATTCAAATTATCGTAAAAGGAACAACTAATTTGTCTTAAATAATATTAATATAAATAAATAAATAAATTAAAATTGGTTTAATTCAAAAAATTTCATAACAAAAAAATTTAATTTAAAAAACAATGAATCCTTTTCGCTTCTTTGGAAGTTAATAAACATCACTTCCACAGAACGTTAAAAAATTCACTTAGTGCTACTTTTGAAGTGGTGATAAATGTTATTCGTTTGAAAGTACTTTGTTTTATTTTTGCTGGGACTTAATCATGTTTTTTTTCCAGATCTAGACAATAACTTCAGAATATTTATTTTAATAAAAAAACTAAATTTTTAGGGAGATACATGTATCGATGTATTTATTTAAAAGTTTGTTTTTAACTGATTTGTATGTATCACTTTTGTTTTTAGATAATTCCCAGCATTAATTATTCCCTTCCAAAAGGTCTTTGGAATAGCTGCTAGGAACTATAATAGAATATTTTCAGCCAACATGTGCGACTTTTTAAAACTCTTTAACAAGCTGAAAAAATATACATTTCTCTTAGAAGCAAACAAAGGTCAAAAATAGAATTACGTTTGTTATTTCAACATTTGGGGTATCTTTATAATTGAAAATAAATATTATAGAAATTATAATTTAATTGCCACATGCTTTGAATAGCAACAACTAAATTATTGTATATTTTCATTTCATATTTTGTTTTTAACCTAAAAATAATATAAAAAAAAATATAAAAAATATAAAAATAATGGTGCAATCATTTACTTACTCTTTCTGTCTTTTCTTAAACTTGACGTTACTGATGTTGTTTTTGACTGGTTGTTAAGTCGTCATCATTGTTGTTATTTTTCATTTATTTATTTAATTTTTTTTTTGTTAATTAAGTCACCTGTATTTTATTACTGTGCAGTTAGTTGTCTATTTATAGTATACGGATTGTGTATGTGGCATGTCTATCTTTTCTGTTTACTTCAGTTTTCGTTTTCTACTTTAACATCTCAACTTTTCATTGCGGTTTTATTCCTTAAAGGACCAACTTCCATGATGTTCTATAAAGTTTTCATAGTTTTAATTATAAGCGAAATTAAATTGGAAAGGGGTTAAATTAGTTTAAAAAATTGCTTATTTTAATGGGGTTTCTTAGTGGATTTTTGTGTGCTATTACGTTGTCTATTCGAGGTATTTCAAGGAGTGCTGGTTTTTGGAAATATTATTAGGGTTTATTTAAAAATATCGATTTCAAAAACATGTTGTGCTAGGTAAAGTGCTATTGGTCTTATCAAAGATGAAAGAAACGTTCGCAAATTATAAGAAAAACTTTTAAATAAGTTATTAGAAATGAATAACTGATTAAAAGTCCTTACCATCTAGTTTGTCCTTTTAAAATTGTTAAAATGCTTAATTTTTTTAAATAATCCCCATTTTTAACATACATACTGACTGGTGTAGGGTATCATATGGTCGGCTACGCCCGACTATACATTCATACTTGTTTTTATTTTATTGTTTTCCAATTAAAAACGTCATAGTGGTTTTATTTTTTTAGTTCAGCCTTTAATATAGTGGGGAGGGTATTATGCGCTAGTGATGATGTTTGTAAAACGCAAAAATTAGTCTCTCATCCAAGTATACTAGTCGATTCAGAACACTTTCTTATGGCCGTCAGTCTATTTGTCCATATCAGCCTTGTGCGCACGCTACATGTAGCAATTTTCAAAATAAACTTTCATTGTCATGTAAGGGGTAGAGATGCTAAAATTTATATAAACAAAAATATTGGTAAAAGTACACTTTCTAAATCGCATAAAATTACGTTTACATAATTCCAAAATATTTAAGCCATTTATTGATAAAAAAAAACTAAAATTTCTAAATAAGGCTTTATATAGGTCAAATATGGGCCGATCCTCGGTAAATTTGGGAAAAGGATATATTTCTAAATAATAGTTAGTTTTGTTGAGTTTCATTGCGATACAAATGGTTACGAGTCAATTTTAGACGTTTAAGTCATTTTTTGTATGGGGGCTAGGGTCAAATATAGGCCGATCCTTACGAAAATCTGCAGTATGATTTATACTTACATAAAACTTATTTGTGCCACTTTTTAGAGAGATAGCAGAATATTTGACGTAATTATAGCATAAAAAGTTCAAATCGGGAGGTACGGTTGTATGGGGGCTAGGTGAAATAATGGACCGATTTCAACCATTTTAAATAGGCTTCGTTCTTGTGCCAAAAAACATGCTTGGTCCAAATTTCATCAAATATATTGAAAATTGCGGCCTGTACCTTGCGCACAAGGTTTACATGGACAGCCAGCCAGCCGGACAGACGGACGGACGGACGGACATGTCTTAATCGACTCAAAAAATGATTCTGAATCGATCGGTATACTTTAAGGTGGGTATTGGAGCAATATTTTTGTATGTAACAAACATCAGCACAAACGTATAATACCCTCCCCACTATAGTAGTGTAGGGTATAAAAACTCATTAATCTTCACGAATTAGCGAAATCGACAGATTTTTGCTATCCTGAAAACTTGTGTTTTTTTAGTTAGAGACTATTGAATATAGTCCCTTGATATATTTTCTTCGTTTTTGTTAAAATAATTTCTTTAAAAATTAAATTATCACAATGAAATTGTTATTACTTATCTGTGTAGTGTACACAAAACTTATTAAAGTATGTATGTAAATTCATGCTCATTATAAAAGAAAATTATTTCTTTATTTACGTAACATTTTATTTGTTTGTTTTCATGTCTGACACTTTGTTTGCTATTAAATTAAGTCATTAATTAAGTTAAATTAATAATTGAAATAACCATCATCTCCGTAAACATTGTTTATATCAGCAAAATTTTTTCTTTTGTTGCCAAGCATTTGTTTTAATAAACAATTAAGTAAACATTTTGGTTTTATACTCGCATTTAATTGAGAATTAAATTTACTGTGAACAATTACAATATAGTAATTTAATACCGGAGAGAAGAAAAACAAATTTAAAATTTTCTATTAACTTTACCCGACTTAATAGCATTTTGACATTCCATAAAGATGTTTATTTTCTTCTTAAAGGTTATATATCGGTTTACTTTCCTTTTGGGTTAGCTATTACTTAACATCAATTAATTGCAATGTATTTCTTGTCTTCTTTTAAAGTATCAGTTTTTATTTTATTCAGAGAAAATTTCACATTCATGTATATTTTTAATCTTTTAATGAATGGTCCTCTTGGGTAGAATTTTTGTATTCAAACATTTTTGTCAGTTTTTTTTGTTAATAACAGAAGGTCTTCACTTTGCAGGGCCCTCAAAATATGATTTATAACAGTTTTAATTTTAAATTAAATATTGAAAAACATTTAACTATTAATTAAAAAGTAAGACGTTTCAAAGGTCCACCTATAGGCTTTTCCTTAAAAGAAGGAAGCAAATATTTTAAATATTACAAGGCCTTATTGAAGGCCCTGGTCTTCTACAAATTCCATCTGCTTAGACTTTTTCCGTGTAGGTTGTTATATAAATAATAATATTTATTCTTAAAGCTAAATCATTTTATATTATTAATAGTTATTCTAACGGAATAACAATATTTTAAATCCCCTGACATTTTAATTGTACTAACAAAAATATCATCATTATACAAATTTGTAAATATTATTGTGAAAATACCTTTTAGTACGTAAATGTAGAAAACATATAATACCCTGCAGTAAATGAAGCGATAATTGTCTTAATTCCACTAGCACTAATACTAGAACAACAGACACTAATACAAATGGGGTTAGCGTTTATATATATAAAAAAAACTGGAAAAAATTAATTTATAAAATTTTATAAATAAAATTCTCAAAAATTTTCTTTTAAATCAGAGGATAAAAAGTTAATGACCCCTATATAAAAAATTGTTTTATCGTATGTGAAATGTTTTTGAAACGAATTGGCTATACCGAAATAGAATAATGATGAGACCGAAACTTTTTCGAACTTAAATTTGTAAGGAAATGTACTTATTTGCAAAAATTTTGAATTAATATTTATATTTTTGTTAATAAAACCTTAATAAAAAACTGGTTGTATAGTAATTTCTAATTGAAATGACATAGGAGGATTACAAAGAAGCAAAACTACCAAATATGGGGCCTATGGCTCTAAAGGACCCAATTCGGTATAAAAGTACTAGTATATAAATTTAACTAAAATTGTTGTAAAAAATTCGGCAAAAAAATTAAAATCATTACAAATTAAGGAACCTTTTTTAGCGATTTTCCAAAATTTGAATTATAGCCAAAGTCAATATATAATACATATTTTCAAGAACAACTTACATTAAAATACATAATGGGATAAAAGGCTAATAATACCTCTTTTACCTAGTTCATCATTAGCATTTTAACTCCTTATTTAAACACGGCGATATCATTGGAGGGAAGTACTTCCATGTGCACTTCAAAATAAGAAGTTAAAGAAGTACTTGCAATTTCTCTCATAAAGAAGTTCTTTAGTAAGTTGTTTTGTTTTTAAATAATAAAAAAAGCTAAGTAATGCAGACGGTAGTGGCCTCCGGTAGGTTAGTGGTTAGAGCTTTAGTCTCGTAGACCGGAGGTGGTGGTTTCGATTCCCACCTGTGGCACTGGTTAAGGAGCGCCCAATAGAGGCCTAGGTGTATTTCTTCGGATTTGATGTATATACATCCTCCTTTCAAACTAACTAATGAAGACGGTAGGTCATTGAAAATTATGTGTTTATGTAAGTACAACCCATTAACGAGTTTTTGCTAGGTTGTTATTGATGGAAGTTAGTAAAGGTATTGAAAATTAAAAATAAAGTTGGAGTTTACATTTTCCTCTATTTATAACAACAAGTTTTTCAAAACAAAATGTTTATACTGAATTATTAAAAGCCAGTTATATAAAAATTGATTTTCGTCCTTTTTCTGTTTAGAAAAAAATTTGAAAAGTAAGTGTTTATGTAAGCACAACTGAGCTTTTGATGGAAGTCAGTAAAGGCATTTGAGCATTAGAAATAAAGTTAAAATTTAATTTTTTTCCCATATTAATAATCACAAGCTAGTTTGATAAATGGATGTATTTATGAATATCAAATTACTATTTAAATACTTAATTTATCAAGATGTTATCTGTACCCTTTTGATGAATATTTCATTATATAGATATAAACATTTTCATAACAATTTTAACTGGTTCTTAGTTATCTTGCCATATACATATACGAAACATAGCACTCTGTGAATTGACGTAAAACCTCGTCCTCAAAACATCCAATAATTTCCAATTCAATAAAGTCGGTCCTGTCGTCCATGTACTTAATAATGTAAAGATTGACCCATAATAAGAGCTCAATGTGATGCTTTCATTCAAATAATTAGTTAATTAAACAATTAAGGTATTTTTTTTCATAATAAATAATATTTATTAAATTTTTACCTCAACATAAAAAAAGTTAAAATACAAATTTAATTTACGTTATTCATACGCCGTGTGGTTATGCATGAAATTTCATAGAAAAATATTCATAAAAATTTAAAATTAATTATAAAACACATATTTTTTTTTTTTTTTGATAAATGTGAAGGATTTTATTAAATTTAAAAAAAAAATATATTTTATCGTATAAATTATGAAACATTCATATGAACTCACATAGTCTTCCATTGAAAATAAATTGTGCACACAATAGAACAAATTACACATCACTCATACGCCACAGACATAAATTGTAAGCTAAATAAGCAACGTGAAATTTATTTGCACAATATTCTTTCACCTGCAACATATTTATTTAGTTTAGGTTGTTGTTGTGTTTTTGTTTTCTATTGGCAAAAATTTTAATAAACTTTTAAATGAATATGTTCTAACAAAGATATGTAAATGTTAGACGTACATATGTATGTACAATAGGGTGTCCCGTGGATGTAAATAAGAGAAAAATAATCTTTAATTAATACTTACCGATTAAGAGGTATTTCTATAAAAGAATTTTAAAAAGCAAAATTTTTGGGACACTCTAGTAAATAAATATATTTGCATAATGTACATTGTACTAATCTATATAGATATGTATATAATCAGCTTTACGTTACTGACTGATTCATCATCGCACAACCCAAACTTCTAATCCTAGAATCATGAAATTTTGATAGTGGATTTCTTTATGGATATTTAGATCTATTAAGGAGGGGTATTTGTTTATTTGTATTTTTGGGACAAAAAGGGGGAAAACAAGATTTCTTGATTATCTTACACAATATTAGTGATGCAAAAAAAATTTTAATTGCATCTTTTTATACTCTTAAAATGAGCAAAGGTGATTTTGGTACATAATCAAATTATTGAATATACCTATTATACGGACAAACTCTGTAATATTAATTTAAACAAAATATTTGCTACGTTTTTCCGAAAAAAAAGTACCAAAATGGATGAAAACGGGAAATTTAATTCCATTCAAACTTATTGATGCAATTTACTCACACAAAATAAGTTATAGGTGTATTATGTAGGAATTCGGGTACTAAGGCCACAGGATCAAATCCGGGTAAATTCTGGTACCTTTTTAAAAGCAAATTTTTTCTGAACAGATGGATTTTTTGTTGTTCAAATGATACTTTTTGAAAATTAACCGTAAACATACACTGTGAATAATATTCTTTATAAGAGGCATTTTGGTATATTTTATTTGTATTTTGCTTGGGTAGCGAAGTACTCAGGGTAAGCTAGCCTAGTCATATACAGGTTATTATACTAAATATGAACGTAGCAACGTGTATTTAAATAACAGATTTTCCATATAAATATTAGCATTTACATACATAAATATGAACATATGGGGAATTTCGTGTCAAGAGAACCAATAGATTTGTTTATACAAAATTAAGAAATAGCTATCTAAAGTCTTTTGAATAATATTTGATAGGACCAATAGGTGAAAATTTATGCTCATTTGAAAAGAATACAAAATGTCCAACATTGTTTACCTCGAACTCCATCAGTTATTGATCAAAAGAGTTGTATCTGACCTAAACTTGGTGCAAATTTCAACCAAATCAATTTTTTTAAGTTGGGTCACTTGAAACGAAATTGCCCAAATATATGTATAGTTCCCAAATTAAATAGTGTATGTAGCGCGAAATAAAATATAATTAATATTTATTAGGTCATAAAATTTTTTACATAAAAATACATAACACATATCTACATACATATGTATATAAGAAAGTGTACTAATGTATATGTAAATATATGTATATGCATGAATGTGTATTTATTTATATGATTTAATAACGTTTTTTGTGCATCATTAAATCAATGCCTGTCGGCCAGAAAGAGACATAAACTTTCAGTGCCGAAATTTATACTCTTACTCTCTTTAAAAATAGCTCAAGAATGAACGAAAGAAAAACTGTAAAAAAATAAACACAACAACAACAACAATATTAGTATTCGATAAGTATATAACTGAGGCAACAAAAAAATTCTCAATTATTATACGCTTCAATACCTTCTTTTTCTTATACAAAGAAACGTTTATTTGTCATAGAAAATACCAACAAATTTCGTTACAAAACACATCAGTCTACATATAAATTTTACATATAAACTCTTACTCTCACAACCAAACATAAAATCCAAACAGTTTTCACATTGTTAAAGTATTAAAAACAGAAAAAAAGTGGTGGAATTTTACTGTTGTTGTTTGGGTTTGTATTTTGCCTGAATATGTGAAGAAGACTATCAATGGGTATAAATGGATTTATCAAATGACATTAAACGTCTACAACAAATACTATTGTAACTGAAACATCAACATGAATAACAACGAAAAAAAGAAACAGTTAAAACATAAAACTTTTATAGTGACGACGACGATATTGGTGATGACGACAAAAGCACAAAATTTTGTAGTAAAGCGAAATGGAAGAAAAAATAATCCACAAATAAATAAAGCAAAATGGCTGCCAAAATTATTTACGTACGTACATATCAATGAATAAGTATTTATACATACTTAGGTTCTTTCAAACACTCAACGAAATATTTAAGGTCAAATAAACTAGAAAAACTTTTCAGGTTAGATTTTCCTTTCAGGTTATTTTCTATGTATTTTATGTCAATATCGACATCAAGCTGGATTAACTTAAAATGTATTTTAGCTTAAATGATAGCATTCAAAATAGTTTGTAGTTTTATTAAATTAGCGATTTTTAGACGTATACCTTATATGGGGACTTACAAATATTGGTAATGTTACGCATACGCAGCGTTGTCAAACTTACTATAACACAAACATTTGAAATAATAACAAATATGAATGTAAAGTCGGGCATGACCGACCATATGATTCTCTACACCAGTCAATTATTTTAAAATAATAAAGCATTTAATTAGTTTTTTAACTTAATTCCGGATAATTTACTTATTGTTGAAAAAAAGATTTTTACAAGAGGGCTTATAGAGAGGTAATGGTAAATATGGCCTATCTTTCTAAATTTTTCTACTTTAAAGTAGAATTTAATTATTAGTGTTTATAGGTGAATTTTGACGTTCAATACATTTTTTGAAGGGGTGTTTGTATGAGAGCTTTGGTCAAATGAGGCCAGATCATTACAAAAATCTGTAGTGTTGTTTAAAGTTCTATGAAACTAAGTATAGCTGATTTTTGTTGACATAATAGAGCTAATTTCATTAAATTTTCATAACGTGCACTCAAGGTTTACATAGACACACAGACAGGCGAACGGATAGATAGACGTACATAGCTAAATCGATTAAGATAGTGATTCTGGGCCGGTTGGTATACTTTAAGGTGGGAGTAGGACCAATATTTTTGGGTGCTACAAACATTAGCACAAAAGCATAATACCCTTCTCACTATAGTAGTGTAAAAACAAAGAGTTATGCCTAATCGTGTGCACTTACCTTTTATTTTAAAAATATTGATTTTAAATTTTTTTATTTTAAATGTTGACTTTAAATGTCACATATTTTATTATTTTGTTTTTTTTTTTTTCAACAAATCCAACTATTATTCATAAATTGTTTTTATGCATATTTTCAGCCATTATCTTTTAACTGTGTTATTTTTCGGACCGATTCTCATTGTCAGATTTTGCAAATTTAGGGGGACTAAACTCATTTTTTGTGTGTTTTTTTGATTATGTTTAAATGCAGTACGACAGACAACTGACCAAATAATAAATAAATGCTTAAGAAAGTGAAGGAATGTAAACCAAAACAAGGTAACGGTATTCTGATTGTCGTGTATATTACAAAAAATAAAAATCTTATTTTTATCTGCCGAGTATTCAATAACTTTGAATCATTATAACTTTTTTGTTTATGGAAATTTTTCCATACTACAAAAATATAGAATACCATTTGATTCCAAGGTTCTGTTGGCACTATATGATAAATTGATATAAAGCCTATTGGGATTACAAAATATTTTTTGCATCTTTTTGCATACCCCATACACATTTTTTCAAAAGTTCATCATGAACTCGCAAATGTCGAATCAACAAATTTTCGATGTTTGGCATTACTTAAAGAGCAGGATATTTATAATGACGACTCTGATAGCTCTGATTTGGAATAAATAATGTAAATTAAATGTTTATGTACTTACCTACTATTGTATTATTCTGTAGCAAATATTAAATTAATAAAAAATAAAAATATATTTTTTGTTCAAAAATTCGTGGCTTTACCATTAATAGTTTTTAAAATACAGAGTTTAGTCCCCCTAAAATGGCAAAATCTGACACTGTGCGATTTTACGAATTAATAAATACCAAACTTCTCAAAATTAATGTTAACAGACGAACGAATACGTTTTATTTGGACTAATTCTAGGAAGATAACTCATACGCAGCATTGTCATGTCATAATGGAAACGAAAATACTTAAATTTCAAATAATTTATTTTAAAGAGATTTTTAATGTACATGACTTGTATTATATTACCACCAGGACACCAGCACCAGAGTGTATTTTTCTATAACTTATATTTATTTTGATTATTATCGTGTGGTAATGTTTTTAGTAAATTATGGACTTTAAAGGTATTTTCTGAAGGATATTTTGTATGGGGCTAAAGTGAGAATGGGTTATTAACTGATTCAGAGCCAATACTTTAAGGTGGGTATCGTACAATTTTTATTGGACCATCACGAACTACAAAAGATAAATGAAAAATTTAATTTCATAGTATTTTGTTGTAAAAAAGAATATATTTAAAAATAACCCAAATGAGAAAATAACAAATCTATTGTAAAGTAATAATAATAATATTAGGAAAATTTTCAAAATATGCAATAAAATGGTTCTTTGTTTGGTTAGAATCGGATTCAGCGCAATTCAATATATTTGAAAAGTATAACTTGGTCTCTGGACTTTATTGTAATTTTGTCTGTCTGTGTAGTTTGCCTGTTGTACGTTTCTTCTTCAGAGTCTTTGGTGGAATCGAACTCACACTATCGGCGAACAGGCATATTAAAACACTACCAAGTAACCTACCAGAGATGCAAAGCCAGCCACACAAAAAATTAGTTTAAATTATCAAGATGATGATGTCTATTATTAAATTTGTAATAAAATACTTTCTTTTAATTAAGAAAATAATCAAATTACATTTTAATTAAACCATTAATTGAATATATTTAACCAAATAAAAATTTGTAAAAAATAACATCTTTTTTCTTTAGAAAAAAAAATAATCGAAAAAAATGTTAATTAATTGAATAATTGAATAAATTAAATATTTAATGAAACAAAATTATATTTTTATTAGTTTATTAATAAACGTTTTGGTTAAAAATTTTATAAAAATTTAAACAATCATAATTATTATTAATTGTTTTAATTAAAAAATTTAATAAAATTTGTAAACATATAATGTAATTAAAAGAAAGAAAAAAAATTAAATAAAATTTAGAAAAAGAAAAGAATATGTTAATTGAATAAAACTACCCATAATTTTCTCTGTGTAGAATAACCAAAAAGAAATTTTGTCTAATATAAACAAACCACATAGAATTGTAAGCAAATCTAGTTTTAAGACTTCAGTTGCTTTTACGTACTTTTGTGAACTGACCTAATATATAAAATTGTATTTGTCAAAATTCAATATAAACCCTAAAAAACTATATATACAAACATAGGCACATGTAGACCATTAAAAAAGAATTGAAGAACAAAAACGAAATTTATACCAATAAAAATAAAATAAATTAATCGTACTAAAAATATATACATACATATGTATGTGCCCTATGAAAGTATATAAAATAAAGGAATAAAAAGGAAATATTTTCCTAAAAATTCAATTGAATAAATGTAATTTATATGTACATGTGTGCGTACATACTTATTCGCATTTAGATAAGTTTGCAAGTGTCCTTTAATGTTTAAAAAAAAAAAAATTCAGGTTTAATTTAATGTTGACAGGCAACCAACTATAATGAAGTGGTTGTTTTTTTTACAAAACTAAAAACAAACATAAACAATAACACTACATAATAATACTAGAAAAAACAAAACATTAATAGTGTTAAATTGAAACTTGCAACTTTTGACATTTCGATGACCTTACTTAAACTGTATGTATGTTAGTGTATATGTTTATTAATACATATACACACATATTTGCATGTAAAATGTTCGTATGTGCGTTTTATACTAAAATAAAAAGCAAAAAACAAAACATTACATTTATAAATTCTGTTTGTAACAAACTGCAAAAAAAATTCATTTCATAACTGAACAGAAAAAAAAACATACAACATACAAAAACACTTTAAATGTTTAGTACTGACAATATAAAAATGGCAAAATAATAAAAAAAAAAACTAAAAAGAATTTCAAAATTTTACTCGCTGCCATTTTGTCAGCAACTTAACCTAGTTCTAAGTGTTTCATGTCATATCATTTCATTCCTCTTATCCTCAATAGCTGAATAGTGTCTATGTAAGTGTAAGTGTCAGTATTGTGGTATATGTTGCAACCATTTGCTTTTTATCCTTCTGCTGTTAAGGAAAAATTAAATTCTCATAAATATGGCAGCGTAGGAGTGGCTTTTTACTAATACTTAGACATTTTCTTAACCCACACATTTTGCTTTATAAACAAAACTTTGTTTTTCTTTTATTTTTTCTAATATGGGAGGAGTTTTGTGGCTTTTCTTAATTTTTCTCGCATTTACTCTCTTTGAGATTATAGCTCTCAGTTTTAAAAACTTTTCCTAGGAATGATGAAGTGGGGTCAATGTTTTCTATTTTCTTTCTTTATGGAAATCGATTCATTTTTACCCCAACTGGAATTTCTTTGTAATTCCAATGGAATGTTTTTATATCAGCTGTTTTATGTGGTTTGGTGTTACAATTGTTATTTTTTGGGGTAGTTTGTTCTCCTTTTAGTGGTGAGTTCTGAGAAAAAAGCTTTTTAAGGGGAATTTTAAGTTAAGTTATTTTTAAAGTGTTTGAAATTACATATTTCTAGTTGTATATGTTTTAAGGACGTCTTAATTAATTGTTGAATGTTGTTTTTTAATAAAAATTAATACAGTTTGAAAAATTTGCCTCCTATATGCAATTCAAATCAAGTCAAAATCAATGTAAAACATTTAGTCCAAATACCCTTAAAATTCTATAGAAATTTATTTATATCAAACTTTATTAGAGATATATATTTTCCATCGAAAAGTTACATAAAATATTTTTTTTTAATCCCTCCTAAATAATTTACAAAGTTTAACACATACAAAAAATTTGTACACTAACATGGGTATCTCTTAAATGAAAATATAAAATCGATTTAGAAACGTAAATTTTTCCCAATAAAATAAATAACAAAGTAGCTAATAAAGATTGACAAGATTTGAAACATTTGTGTTTTGGAATCCTTTTTAAGTAAAATATATCTAAATGTAAACACTAAACAGATAAGATATATCATTTCGTTTAACGTTTTTTTTGTGTCATGCCAAAATTGAAATGGGTTCAAATGTTGTTTAATCATGAATATAAAATTGATAATATTTACTTTCTTTTTAAGTACGCCTCTGACGTCATATATTTAACATTTTTTTGTTAAAGCAAAGAGGAAACAACTTGAGTGAAAAAATTGAAAATAAACATGAACAAGCGACCAGAAATAAAAACGTAACATCATGACAATGTAGGCAATAATTAAAAAGAATCACTTGATAACCTTGGGAATTAATAAATAATAAGTTATGAAGAGAACCACAACGATGAGTAATGTAGATGTAGATTCCCAATTGAAACTAATAAAGATCTACTTTCGATACTAAGGTATGGAGTATATGAAATGATATCTTATCTTCTGAAAAATTAATTAAACCTTTCGACAATTAAAATTAGGCACGAACTGGATGATATAAGTCTGAAACTATAAATATAATGGAGAAAAACTGCTTTGTTACTTTTTCATTTCGTGATTCTGTGTCCTTTTTAAAGGACTTCAAAGTTTTAAGAAAAATATTTTTTAAAAAATATTTTAAAATACTTCTACTGATCAAACAATGCCAAATAAAAAAATATTTCAACAATTTTTGAAAAAAATAATATTAAAATTTTTAATAGATTTTTAAGGATAATAATTTTAAAAGACATTTTTGACAGATTTTCATCCTAAAAATATAAAATAAAAATAATGTAAAATTTTTCCCAACTCTTCTTGTTGGATTGACACCAAATTTGATATTGTTTGATTAGTAAAAGTATTTTTAAATATTTTTTGAAAAATTTACTTTTTAAAACTTCGAAGTCCTTTTGAAAGAAAACAGGATCACAAAATGAAAAATTAAAAACGCAGATTTATTCCCTTAAATTTTTAGCATCATACGTATATCATCCGGTTCTTGTGTAACGATTTTTTTCTCTTTTTGTCGGACGGTGTTATGAACGATTGGTATATTCTATAAAACAAGCATTAAAGGGGGGCTGTTTGAGGATTACATTTGTAGTAATTAAATATTAAAGTAATTAAAGACAATTATTTTTAATTAATTTAACTTACAGTTATTTGTAATATATAATTGAGCAAATAATTGATGAATGAACAAAAACCAACTACAATTACTTGTAATTTTAATTAAGCAATAACCAAACATAATTACTTGTAATTGAAAAAGTTTATATCAAAATTACTTTAAATTTTAATTTTTTTATATTTACAAAAACCTAATTTGGAATTACTAGTAATTATGATTTGCAAACTTCAAATATAATTGCAATTTCAAGTAAATGTAAAGGCAGAAGTTTTACTTACAAATATTTGTTAGTTTTACCAATTAAAATTTTCTTGATAAATGAACAATAGTCAACTACAATTACTTAAAATTTTAATCAATGTTTTTCCTATTACAATTACTTGTAATTTCATTTGAAGAAATTTCAATTACAATTACTAATTATTTTGTATTTTTTCTCTTATAAATACATGTACTTACCTAGATTGCAATTACAAGTAATTGTTTTGTTTAAACTTCAATTATAATATTTATAACATTAAATCAATTACAATTGAAAGTAACTGTAATTGGTAAAACTTCAATTACAATTACAAATATATTCAATAGGTTATTGCTTCATTACACATTACAAGTAATTGTAATCGATAATGTAATGAATTACTTTATGTAAACATTACCATCCCTTAGCTTGTTACAAATACAATGTAACTCTATTTCATCGATGCAATTCCTGGACTAATTTTTTATTCGATTAAGACCATAAAAATCGAGAATTGAAGTGAATGTCGGAATACATAAACACCTACAATTTATGTTAGTAAATAAAGACTTATGTAGAACCCTGTAAACGCTAATATATAGCTCCATACATACCGATAATTACGAATTATATACTATTCTTAAAGACCTAAAATTCAATTTAATGTAAGTCTCTAGTTCCACTAGTACAGCTTCTATAGATCGTTATGTAAGCCCGACTAATGTTTTAAACTTAAGTGGTACTCTAAAGAATTTTGTAGTGGAAGCTAAAAGTGTTATTAATTGAGATCACACAGTGGGGCAGAATGGAAATTTTTTGGAAATAAATCTGGCATTTCTAAACGGCTGATCCGATCGGGATAAAATTTGGCGTGAGCGTAGCCAAGGAGTATTCGAGTTTAAGTTTTGAAGATGAACCCCGCAGATGCCCCAGGGACGGAGCTGTGGCGGCTCAAAGTAGGGTACCTACGACATGTAAAATTTTTAAACTCGTGCCATGGAAAAAGATGGATTTGTTATGAAACTCTATCATCTCAAAACGAGGAATATTTAAAGGACTTATATTACCTTCTGGATATGTATACCGATATGACAGATTATTTTATAGAAAATAAGTAGTGTTAGGAATTAACTATATAAGTAGGTTGTAAGAATTAATTGTATTATGTTTAATATAAACAGTTCAAATAAAAAAAGCTATAATACTAACTGATGATATTGTATTAAATTGTGTTTTATATTTCGGTGGGCGGGAAAGGTGGTTTGTGTGGGGTGATTTAGGTGTTGTTGTGCGTGGCTCATAATAAAATTATATTTTTTTTATTGTATATACAATGTTATAGTCTTTAATAAAATAATTAACTAAATAATTTTTAAAAATTGTCCAAATATTTTATTCAACACCAAATGTATGTTCTGTCATACTTAATACTAAAATATGAAAAATATGAAATTAAAGGATACAGGTTTAAATGAACATATTTTTTAATGTAATTGAGATATTGGCTTGAAATTTTTTGTAAAGGGTCGAGAATTTCCATATCTAACTAAAAAAATATATTAAGGGATAAATATGGACATATTTATGTCTGCGACCCTATAAAAATTTTGATATAAATCATACTTTTAGAAATTTAACAAATATGTAATATATGACAATATCTTTATTTATGAACAAAACTCAATGAAATCTTCAACGCTTGTTAAATTTGTCATTTCAAATAAGAAAATGCAAAAAAAAATTGAAAAGGTCAAAGGGCATCCCGCAATTCCCAAAAATAGGAATGAAAATCCCAAAAATGGGATTTTTTACATTTTTGCCCATAGGGTCCACATTTCTTCCAGGGCTGGGAAAATACTTTTGGAGTAAATAGAAAACATATTGAGGTTTCCAAAACAGCTTTCATTCAGTTTTCTGATCCCAGCTTTGGGATTTTAGAACATGTCGCCCAAAGTTGAAGTTTTAATAAAAAAAAGGTCATATTCGGTAGGACGCAGTGGCAACATTTTCAAAAAATAGGACAAGTTTTTTACGCCAAAGCGTTCTGCGTAAAGATACCTTATAGAAAATTATAAAATTGTTATATGTTCTTAAAGAAATAATAAAAGAAATAATAAAAGAGTTAAGACACATTTTTGGCAAAAAAACGGCAAAAATCTAAAATTTGTTGAATTTTTAAATTGAAAAACGTATATTTTTAGATCTGTAAATGATATTGATCTGAATTTTTTATATTATTGGAAATTTTGTTGTCTAACTAACAAGAAAAAATTGAGTCCATTTGGTCCAAAATTACGCCCGGTATTCAAAAAAGGCGGACCAAGGTATGGTAAATTTTGTATCACTAAATTTTTAAATGCCTATAACTCGGATATTATAAGAGATAAGTAGTATGTCCAAGCATGTTTTTTCAATGTTTTTGGTATTTGGGTGAAAAACAAAAAAATGGCACGAGTTTAAAAATTTTACATGTCGTAGGTACCCTACTTTGAGCCGCCACAGCTCCGTCCCTGGGGCATCTGCCGGGTTCATCTTCAAAACTTAAACTCGAATACTCCTTGGCTACGCTCACGCCAAATTTTATCCCGATCGGATCAGCCGTTTAGAAATGCCAGATTTATTTCCAAAAAATTTCCATTCTGCCCCACTGTGCGATCATTAATTAAAGCTAATTTTCTAGGGTAGAAAGAAATGAAATGCCATAGGGGCACATCTACCAAACCCGAATAACTATAAAACCGATTTTATAATATTACCAAATTTTATTTTCGTTTATCAATTATCTAAC
Source organism: Lucilia cuprina (assembly GCF_022045245.1). Taxonomy (NCBI): domain Eukaryota; kingdom Metazoa; phylum Arthropoda; class Insecta; order Diptera; family Calliphoridae; genus Lucilia; species Lucilia cuprina. Next base: position 26,060,109 of record NC_060952.1, read on the forward strand.
TATCATCTTTGAATGTTTGAAAGATAAATTTACCATATGATTGTAGGCACAAGAGATTAATTGTTTAATTTCCCTTGGCAAATTTACCCCATGGGAGTGGCAGTATCGCCAGTTTGGAAAAGTTAAAATATGTACATTAAGATGACATAGGAAATATTTAAATAGATGAAACTAAATTTGCTTATGTGGGTTAGCCAAAAAATATCTAAGTATCCAAATCAGGAAAACAATTAGGAAAAATGTGGCTATGGTCCCCCTTTTACCCTACATATATGATTAAAGCTAATGTGGTAATGAACATAGGCCTACAGTTAAAATTACAATCGAAGCCAATGTTAAACTCCACAAAATATTTAAATTATATATCTTGGCAAAAAATCAAAATAGAGACTTCTGTAACAATTTTCTTTAACACATTTTTCAATTACTCAAATATATTCTATTTAATAGCGACTTTATTTCAATTAAATGTAGAACATTAAAAGATTAAGTTGAATTTAAATTCAACTTGTTAAAATTTTTATATAAATTCACATATAACCATACATAGATGAAAACTAAAACAAAATGCCAAAAGTATAATAAATTAATTAATGAAAACCTCTTAATATCCGGAAGTATGAAACGTGTGTAGATAAGCCATATGTAAAGAAAAAGTACATTTTTTCTTGGTACAAAACTTTTACGATTTGACTTAAAGAAAATTCGTTAAGCTTAAAAAAAGTTTGAAAAAAAAACTAAATCAAATTTGTTCCAAGATGTAACAAATACAATTTAATTTATTTAATATTTCGTTGCTTTTTTATTTCCCCTTTAAAACTCAAGGTCGTAAAAACGTTGAACTTTTTTTGAAATGTCTACAATTTATAAATATAGCCATTAATTTTGTTGCTGTTGTTGTAGTTGACCAAATTTCTACCATTTTTCTGTTGGTTACCGGGTAAGCAAAAGTGTTTTTTATATTATCGTTTCAATCACCTCCTCTTGGGAAAATTTACTTGAGCGGAAATATGCAAATATTTGCCAAAAACCTAAAAACACATACACACACAAAATATACATATAATTATAGTTTAATGACTATTTATGAACATTATTATTGCTTATAGTTATTTTCATTATTATTTAATGGATTTCAGAGGAAAAGAAAAACATTTTTATAATTGTTTGTTTATATTTTTTATATGCTGATAAGTATTAGTTTCTAAATAATATTAGAACTAAAGTGGAATTTTTTTATGAAAATCCATTGATATTGTTCATAGAAAAAAAATTATAAATTGTATTGTTATTTAAGTAATGGCTTAAATAACAATTTTTATGAAATTTCTTATTAATAAAAATTTTTACATTAAATTGCAAAAATAATTTTTTGTTTAAAAACTCAATATTTGTATAAATATTCCTTTAACAGAGTAAACTCCCAGTTAATTTCCTTAATTTGAGTTCTGAATTATATTTGCAATGTTACACTTTTTCGTGACACGAGGGACTATATTCAATAGTCTATAACTAAAATAACACACATTTTCAGGAGAGCAAAAAACTGTTTATTTCGCTAGTTCATGAAGATTTTTGAGCTTTTTCTTCTACAATATATTTTTACAACCATATTCTAAATTGTTATATAAAAAGAATTTAAAATTTGTTATTATTTGCAAAATTATTCACGAATTTATATCAAGTAGAACAAATTTATATCAAATAGAGCAATATTTTGAAAACTATTCAATCGATTTTAAAAATTTGTGTTCAACATGTCCTAATTAGAAAAAACACTTATTTTCCAACAAAAAATTATACAAAATAATAGACTTTGAAGTAATTTTTGGATAAGATAGAGAGTTTTGCATTCAGAATTTTTCTTTTTTTAAGATAGAGAAATTTAAAAATTGCCAAAAAAATATTTTTTTCTTTAGAAATTTATGTCACTGGTGCGGGATAGTTTTCTGGATATGTTGCCATCAAAATCCTTTTTTTATGAAAATGAAAGATAGAGAATATTGAATATAGTCCCTCAATATTGTAAGGCGATCATTATAAACTTCTAAATTACCATATAAATTTATAAAAAACTAAGTTGTGCAGATTTTATTTACAAATACTATTGTCCACTCCAATAATCTTTATAGGATATGTACATTAGAATCTAATTGGAATACCTAACAAACGATGTGAATTATATGCTGAAAACGGGAAAAATAAAAATTCTCTGTATAAAATTTGTACACAAGAAAAATTATCAGTAGTTTATTTTTAATTAACATGTTTTTCTCTTTCTTTAATTTGTCTTTAAACAAATTTTTATTTGTCTTAATTATCTCGTTGTTTAAAACCTAAGTGTACAATTTAAAAAAAAATTTATTGAATCAATTAATTTTTTAATTGGTTAAACAATTTTTTCTGGTCTACTTTTCTTTTAAATATTTTATTTTGAATGTTTGTGCTAGAAATATTTATAATTCTTAAATAGTTAATAAAATTTTAGGCAATTTATGAAACATTTTATATATTTAATTATGACAATAAAGTGATATTTTTTGCAAATGCTGTGTGTTGTGTGTAATCGATTAATAATTTGATTATTTGAATCACCTTATTAATTGATTTTTAAAAAAATCTCAACCAAACTGTTTAGTTCATTTTATTAATACAAAAATTAATTTTGTATTTATTAAATATTTAATTTATACAATTAATGAATTAATCAATATTAAATCTTATCACAATTGTTGACATTAATTGCTCCGATTTTCGTTATTTGAAAAAAAATATTTTTTTTTACAAATTTGGTAATTGATATCATAATTTTGGTTATAGGTGTAAAACTTGCTTGATACAATTATTTTGAAAATTAAAACTTATTTTCAGTTTTTCTCTGTGTATAAAAAAATTACTCATAAATAATTTCGAAATGGATCTCAAAACTTTCCTAATGGTTTATTACAACAAAAATATTAACAAAATTATTTGGAATTTTTATGCTCTTAAAATCCTTTTTTTTAGTTCATATGCATTTCCGTCCGTTAGTCTTTCTGTCTGCCCGGTGAAAGAACGAACATACAAGTCGAACCGATCGACTTATATGTATGTTTTGAAAATTTCCAAATTGTTTCTAAACTTTATAAAGAAAGAATAAAAGAAGGATACACTTTATAAATAAATTAACTATGTACTAAAATTGTTCAGAATTTATTAACAAAAATGTCCAACAACATGACAAAATAATACAATGTCAAATTTGTTAACATTATAATAACCAATTTTAAAATTCAATGTCAATGTATTTATTTAATGGTGTTATTTTTCTTTTCAAATGTTAAGAGATTAATTGCTAGAGGTATGTCCAAGTGCTTTAGATCCATATAAATTTAGAGAAAAATAACATTTCTTTACAATAACATATGTATATTTTTTTTCTTTTAAAATAAAATTAATATCATTATTTTGATGTTGATACGCTCGATAATGTTTTCGATTACATGTCCAATTTCCAGTAACATCAGTTTATATGCAATTCTTGTAATTTTGTAGACGTTTTCTTTTTAACTCATCAACTATTCATGGCAACACCCTCGTAACATAAACATCAATTTATTTGACATATACTTTGTATTGTCTGAAACACATACACGCTACACATAAAAAAATTTCAAAAAAAAGGTAACTGAAATGAAATGTAATAAAATCTTATGTGAAGTATATATTCGGTAATTCAATGTGTATAATTTTCACGTTTACCTTATATATTGTATTTTATTTATGTTATGTATGCTTGTTAATGTTTTTTTTAAGAATTTTTCTTTTTAGTTATTATCTATAACCAACTACATACTTACTTTTTAAAATGTAATCCTAAAGTTTAATTTTTTTTAAATTTCACATTTAACAAGTAAGATTGCTATGTATTACCCATCATAAACAGGACAATGGGTTGTACTTTCATAAACACTTACATTTCATTTAATTACTTTGAAGTAATCTAGTAATGACTTTCTTATGATATGATATAGAAGTACTTTACTTTCAGCTTTGTCATTTTGTTTGCACATTTTTTAATTGCGTGTTGTGTTTAACAAAAAAGAAAACAAAATTTAATTTATATCTGAAAACCATTATTTGACGCGCAATAAAAGAGCTAAGCTCAGTACTTCTTTAACTCCCTAGCGAGCGTAGAAGTATTTGGCTCCAACGACATCACCGTGTTAAAATATTCAGTTAAATACTTATGACAAAGTACACTGAAAAAAATCCATGCCTAATATATACGAAAAATGTCGTACATTGTACGAATCGTTCGTTGTTTCGCACCACGAAATTCTTTCGTAATATATACGAAATTGTACGAAATATTTTAATATAATGCAAAATATTCTTGAAAAAATTAATTTACATAAATTGAAAAAAGTGAATTTTGAATAAATATGGTAAAATTTACGAAATATTAATTTATTCAAACATTTTTGTTCATTTTAAAATGAATTTTCTAATTTAAGTTCAAAATTATTCTCCACACGAATTTTCAATTTTTTTACGAAAATAATTCGTGAATAATATTATACTTTTACTTAAATTTTATAAAAATGTTGTAGTTTTATTTAATCATAATATAATTAATATCATTATGTTTAATTTCGCTAAAATTTAAGAACAAAATATTACGAAAGGTTTTCGTACTTTCGTAAAAATAGAAAAGGGTTTTATTAAATAACATTTCGTATTATACACGAAATTTTTGTAAATATTACGAAAATAGAAGTTACGAAATTTTTTTCGTAAAGTTGAGCATGGATTATTTTCAGTGTAGTGAAAAGGGATTTTATTAGCATTTTAACTCATTACTTTTCAATGTAAGTTGTTTAATAATTTGTAATTCACTTATTTTTAATAATTTATATTTAGTTTCTTTAAATTCAATAATGATAAATTTTTGAACCGATATAACACTGGTTTTGTTGAATATTAACAGAATTTGACATAATGATTTGGGATCCTATGAAAGTAGTTCATGATAAATTCTTTACCTATACTGGTAATTTTAAGCCAGATATCGTTAATGTCATTATATGAGTAGGGTCATTTATGGATCGATGCTTAAAAAAAATTTACAGAGAGAACAATGTCCCTAAAAAACTTGTTTTTGTCGAATTTTGTTGCTCTACTATAATTTTGATTGTCTAAAGAGGATCTTCTATTCTGGGTAAGGTCAATTATGGACTAATATCCTCATAAGATTGTACAGAGGGAACAATGTTCCTCAAAAACTTGTTTTTGTCGAAGTTTGTTGGTCTACTATAATTTTGATTGTCGAAAGAGGATCTTCTAGTTTGGGTAAGGTCATTATTAGTTTATGTTATTAGTTTTAAAGTGTTTTTAAGGTAGGACCTTATTTAGGAGTTAAAATAAAGATCGGCGCATCATAAAATTTGGAACAGTGGTTCGGGTTCATTTAAAACTTATTTACTCGTATTATTAAAACAGTTATGACTATTAAAGCTGTTTTTCGAGCGGCCACCTGTATGGAGGCTCTGCGAAATCGTGGACCTTATCTATAAGAAATATTTCTTTAAAATGTTAACCCTTCTAGTTCGATCGCTAACGAGGATGGACATGGCTAGATCGTCTTAAAATTTAATAAGGACTCAAAATATATATACACAGACAAAATTATCGGTAGTTTATTTTCAATTAACATGTTTTACTCTTTCTTTAATTTTTATTTAAACAAATTTTTATTTGTTTTACTCTTTCTTTAATTTCTATTTAAAGAAGCTTTTTTATTTTTATTTATTTATTTATTTTTTTTTTTTTTGATAAAATATTTTTTTGATTCAGTTAGTTTTTATTAGTTTTTTTAATTTATTGAACAAATTTTACTGGCCTTCTTTTCTATTTTAGTTTTTTTAATATTTTTTTTTGAATTTTTGTGCTTAAAATTTTTTTAATTCTTAAATAATCAATAAGTTTTTAGGCATATATTATTCAAGTTTCTTAATGATATATAAAACATTTTATATGTTCAAAGTGATTTTTTTTTTTGAAATTCTGAACGCATTGTTAAAAGTCGACTATTCCTTTAACGTTGTGTGTAATCGATTAGTACACAGAAAAAACTGAAATTCAGTTTTAATTATCAAAATAATTGTATCAAGCAAGTTTTGCACCTATAACCAAAATGATGATATCAATTACCAAATTTGTAAAAAAATAAAAATATATATTTTTTTCCAAATAACGAATTAATCAGATTAATTAATGTCAATAATTGAAAAAAGATTTAACATTGATTAATTCATTAATTGTATAAATTAAATATTTAATAAATATAAATTTGATATTTTATTAATTTATTAATCAAATAAATTAAACTGTTTGATACAGAACTTTTTAAAAATCAATTAAGAAGGTGATTAAAACAATCAAATTATTAATCGATTACACACAATGTTAAAGGAATACTATACCTTTAACAATGCGTTTAGCATTTACAAAAATTATCACTTTATTGTCACAATTTAACATATAAAGTTTTTTATAAATTGTTAAGAAACTTGAATATTATATGCCTACAATTTTATTGACTATTTAAGAATTATAAATATTGCTAGCACAAAAATTCAAAATAAAATATTAAAAATAAATCTAAAATAGAAAAGAAGGCCAGAAAATTTTTTTTCAATCAATTAAAAAATTAATTCAATTAATTAAAAATTTAATCAAAATTTTACACTTAAGTTTCAAACAGTTTCAAAAACAAGAGATAATTAAGACAAATAAAAATTTGTTTAAATAAAAAATAAAGAAAATTAAAACATGTTAATTGAAAATAAACTACCGATAATTTTTTCTGTGTAGTTTTATTGTTTAAACACCTTCTTAATTGATTTTTAAAAAAGCTCTACAAAACAGTTTAATTCCTTTGATTAATTAAATAATAAAACATCAGTTTTATATATATTAAATATTTAATTTAAACAATTAATTAATTAATTAAGTTTGAGACAGTTTTGTTGCAGTTTATGGGTATGCATGAGTTCTTTAAGTTTTTTGTTTGACATTATATCCATCAGCTCTTTACAAATAGGTGCTTTCTTAGGTTATATGGCGATAGCTTGATATCGAGAAACAAACCTGTCAGTTGACCTCCACGGCCACACAAGTTGAACAATATTTTATTTTATAAATAGTTTATATAACAAAATTTCCATATGAAATATAAAACGTTTATAAAGTAAATTTTTTTAATGAAGAATACCTTAAGGATACAAAACATTAAAACAATCTGTATATCCGGTATTTAAACAAAATATTACTAAGATTTTAATCTAGCAATCAAATTGTAATTATTAAAATTATTTACTTAAAAATATTAAAAACAAATTTAAAATTATATTTAAATGGCCTTTATATACTAAAACTTGTACAAAAAAATAATAAACTGGAAAAATTAAAAACTTAAAAAGGCGCCTTTATAAAAAAACCAATGCAAGTTAGTTACTTGAACTTGAAATTGTCAATTATGTGTATTATTGCAAATTTGTTGATTTGTATTTTTATTATTTTTTTTCAAAAGTGCATCATCTTCAAAACATTATTATTGCAATGACATTATTACAGATTCATATATTTATATGAATATTAGTAAGGCTCCGTTGGTGTGTAGTAAAAGAAATGGGTACTAATGTTTCCACTGAAATTAAGTATTTTATTTTCTTGTTGTTCTAAAATAATAATTAATAAATAATTTGGGTGTATAGTTATAAAAAATTATTTTTTAATAAACTTCTCATTTTTATATCGCAAATTAACGATATAAAATGTTATTATCATGTAAATTGTTTTTCAGACAAATTTGGCTTTTATATATCAATGAAAAGCTTATAATGATACGCTTATGATATAGACAGATATACATTAGTTTGTTCCGTGGACCACTTTTTTGAATTAAAACCTCTACGAAAAAAATTAAAAAATGTTTAAAAGGTCCTCAGTTCTCTAACAGCGATTGGAAATGTTGATCTTAATACAACATATTCAAAAAAAAATTTCATTTCATTTTCGTTGTGAATATCAGCTATTTTAAAGCCACCGTAATATACAGCCATAGTTATAATTATATCAAAAACAACAACATAAATGGATATTGATTGCTATACTAATATACTCAAAGAAAAATCTATCTGTACATATGTATTTAAATATATCGTCATATAAAATAGCAAATAAATTAGAAACGTATAATAAAAATATTAAATAGTAATATTACATTTATAATAAAAACTAATCAATATTAAATGTAAAAAATATTTTTAAATGAAAATATAAAATATTTTTTTTTTATTTCGAAAATTTTTTGTTATTTAACATTTCATTCGGCGATATAAATTTATTTTTTCCGTTCATGCAGTGTTACAAATACTAGAAAATTATTATGATTTCAATTATACTTATGCTTCAATATCAATTGATGTTGCACCGCAATGAATGCAGTGTCAAGCATTTTCCATAGCACGATATATAATACTATATACAGCAACCATTCATTGTTGTTGCAGTTCTAGTGACTTGATGTCCCACCATTCACTTATAGTTATTTTTTTATAATTTTATTGGGAAAAACAAGAACAACAATCTCTATTATTTTTGTAAATATAAATGATGACACTTTTGCTGTTTCTAATTGTTTTAGTTGAAATCAATAAACAATTATTGGTAAAAACCAATATAGATGTATTAACTTAATTGTAATTATTTTATTTTGAATGTTGATTGTTTAAGAATAATATTGATAAATTTTAAATAGTTATGCAAATCACAGGAATGTTATTCATACACAATTCTTTTTTTTTAATTTTTAAATTGTGATTTTAATTACTTGCACAAAAATGTTGCACCAAAACGTATGATCAATTTAAACTAACAATTTAAACTAACTAACTAACTAACTAACTAACTAACTAACTAACTTACTTACTAACTAACTAACTAACTAACTAACTAGCTAACTAACTAACTAACTAACTAACTAACTAACTAACTAACTAACTAACTAGCTAGCTAGCTAGCTAACTAACTAACGAACTTACTATCTAACTAAATAACTAACTAACAAAATAACTAACTAATTAACTAACTAAATAACCAACTAACTAACTAACTTTTATCCATTTTAAACTTTGAAAAAATTCTCAATTAACGGATTCTAAGCACAATATAAAATAATCTTCAAGGATCCATCAGAACCCACTTAAAAATAATTTCCTACAAAAACTCATACTTCCAATAACACATACATATATATTTCAAATTCTTTATATTTAATTAAAAATCGATTTAAGCAAGAGTGGGTGGATTTTCAGGTTTCTTCCAGATATAATTGGGCCAAGGAATACAGGCCTTCATCAAATGCATATAAGCCTGACCCTTAGGACAGTCCACTTCCAAAGCAACTTCATTCAATTTTTCACAATACCAATACTTAGTGGGATCCCAGTGATGAGGATAGGTTTTACCAACTTCTGAGGGATCACGGCAAGCTGATTGACCGGCAACAGCCAAAACTGTGGTAACAGCCATTGAGGCCAAGAATGCCAAGCAAATTACTGGAAAAATATGAATCTTTTTAATACAAAACTATAATTTTTATTTTATTAAAACTTACAGTATTTCATAGTTGTTTTCTTATGTAGAAAGACTTTGAAAATGATCTGTACTAAAGTTGAAACAAAGACAAGTATATATAGCAGAATTTTTCTTAGAAAATTTAGGAACACACCTTAATTGAATGCATCATCATATATATAAAAAAATATACCCTTATCGCTTGTGTTTAATTGCAAAACAATTTGTTGCCAATTTTTTACTTATGCAAAAATTACCCTACATTCAGCCTAAATTCAGGATCCGAAAATTTTTTAAATATGTACATATGCATCAATGAAATGTTATACTTTTTTAGTTTTAAATCTTAATAAACTTTTATCAAAGGTTTATAAATCAAATTTTTTTATAATTTTTTTTTTTTCAATAAAACTTTGATAAATGTCTATGAATAAGGCAGAAAATATAAACATATTATTAAAAATTAAATTTAAGTCCTAGAGTATTATATGATCGGTTTAAACTTTTACTTTCATTATTTATAAAGTATGAAGAAATTTGTAAAATTTCTAACTGAGTTAAGGTTGGTAAGTGATTCAGTTAATCTTATCAATATTTTGCGTGTAGTCATCTAATTGTTAAAAGATGTTTTATTTCCAGGCACAAGAATAAAGCAAAAAATAATTATTTTCTAAACGACTATAAAATAAAGCGAAATTTGTCATTTAAACTCATTATCTAACAGAATTTTAGAAGTCATTATTCAAAAATGCAAAAAGGTAACAAAATCGTTTTTCTCGCTTTTTATAATTGTCTAAATTAAATTAATAAAATACTTTTTAATTTTTTATTAGCTTTGGTTGTATTTTTCGCTGTACTGGCCTTTGCTTCGGCTGCCTACGTTCAGCCTCACTATGAACCGCAAGATATTTATGCTGAACCCAACTGTGCCGTAGTCAACGATCATAGCCGCATGTTCCGTGATATTTCCGATCCCACTCACTACTGGGTTTGCTCTGAGGGTCAAGCTAAAGCTGATTACATTCAATGTCCTGCCAATGAGGCCTTTATGGAACCTTTACAAAAATGTGTTGTTTGGGGTGAATGGAAGTGGATTGAACCTTATACTAAATAAATTTATATTTATTTGATAAATAAATAGCTGATTGTTTTGTAACCATTAAATAAGTGTTTTTATTTCAATATAAAAAATTTACTCCCGTTTTTTGTGAAACACTTCATCTTGCGTTCATACAAATTATTAGATATACAAAAACAATTGACATTTAATACGATGTGAGATGAGAAAAGGAGGGGATATACATAATAAATCCCTTAATAATTTGTATACTCTTTATAATGATAATTAAGTTTCCACAAATTAACGTTTTGTGTATTTTGAATTCCTAAAGATTGTGATGTCCTCCAATATATATCTCTGTTTTTTACAGAATTTAATGTTGTGGTACTATAAAGTTAGTATGAATTCTGAATCCTTACGTATCATATCAGATAATATCTTCTAGGGTATATATAGGCACTGCAATTATATAGTTACATCATAATTGTTGTTTCGTTTACTTCTAACATTCGACATTTCAAATCAACAGATTCCTTACGACTAAAATATTATGTACTATTAATGAATTACGCAGGCCGACAAAATTAAGAGAAGTCACGCCATTTTTGGCCATTATCTTTTAAGATGTATAAGTTTGAAAACTCATACATATTAAGAGCAAAAATATTTGATCCACATTTATCGGATGATGTTTCAATCGACTCAAAATCACTTTCTGATTAGAATTAACGATGTCTGTCCATCCGTTAAATTCAACAGATGATATCTCGAAAACTACAGCAGGTTTAAAAATAATTTAAAAGGTATTTAAATGTGAGAAATTTAAATGCATTAGTTTGAAGTATAGGAAAAAATATATTTTATATATATAATATAATCAAAAAGAAAAATGTTTTATCAGAAAGAGGATTTTTCTTTTATTTGTGGTGGAATTCTTTTCAATATACATTTGTATGTATGTATTCCTCCTTTTTATAACTTTCGTAAATTATATGAAAATTTAATAAGTTTTCATTCATTAAAGTAATATACAAATATTTAAGGTCACAACAAGACTCTTTTTAAAATAACAATTTCAACTTTAATTAAAAACGCCATCAAACAGTAATGCAAAAGCAATAATAGTATTTCAATTTTAGAAAAATAACAAAAGTAATTAATATATTTTTGCTAAAACCCCCAAGATGAAAAATATATTTATTGCAAACATTTTAAAAATAAAATTAACTTAAGTGAATGAGTACTCAAATAGACCCACATAAATATTTTTTTAGCTTCAAAAATACTTAATACATTTAAGTGTAACAACAAATCAGCTCATAGCAACAATTTACAATAACATTTAATATTATTCAATACCTCTTCATTTCATTTCATTCAATTTAATAACTATAAAACTCTTAATTTGAAACATTTTTAATTTTTACTTCAAACTACATATTTATGTTAGTTCAAAAATCGTTTATCATATTGAAACTGAAAAGCAACATCAGCAACAGTAAAAAATAAATTGATTTTTTTTACAAATCACCAAACTCAAAGATGTGTATATATATAAATACTTCATAATTTCACTTTCAATACTTTAAGTGGCATCTTGTAACAGTTTTATTAAAAATGAAAAAATAACGTTTATTTTGTTTGAATGTTTTCATTTATTTAAACCTTCTTCTGGTATCAATGTTCATACATACAATAATCATTAATATATTTATTTAACTTTGGTCATTTAACAGTATTTGAGTTTATTTTTCTTTTTCATTCCATTAATAAAATATGCTGAATAATGTTACTTAAAGCCGGCAACTGAATGAAAACAATATGATCATAGTTACTAACAAATTATTGTGCCTTTTGTTGTTACCATTAATTTTTTCTAATATATTTTTTTTTAAGTTCAAGTGCATCATTTTTTCATAATGTATAAATGGTTGTAGACACGTTTTATAAGTACTTGTATGTGGGTCTGTTTAAATTACATTTGTATTTGATTTATTACATAACTTTATTGCATGAATACGAATATATTTGGGGTGTTATTGCGACATATTGATAAAATATAATGTAAACTTTAACAAGATAAAGAAATTATGTAATATGCATGTGTGGTACACTATATACATATATATTTTAGATACACATATATAGATGTAAATCGTTTCTCAAAATTTTGCCGATGCCCAGACCACTCACCTATTTCAAGACAACGAACATCAATTATATACCGAAAACTAAAATAATTTAATTAATCCATTATTTTAATGTATTAAGGTTTTAATAAATAGTTAGTTACAATGCTTAAACTAAAATTAATTAATTCATTAATTGAATTCATTAAGTATTTAATAGTTAGTTAGTTAGTTAGTTAGTTAGTTAGTTAGTTAGTTAGTTAGTTAGTTAGTTAGTTAGTTAGTTAGTTAGTTAGTTAGTTAGTTAATTAATTAGTTAGTTAGTTAGTTAGTTAGTTAGTTAGTTTGTTAGATAGTTAGTTAGTTAATTAGTTATTTAGTTAGTTAGTTAGTTAGTTTGTTTGTTAGTTTGTTAGTTTGTTAGTTTGTTAGTTTGTTAGTTTGTTAGTTTGTTAGTTTGTTAGTTTGTTAGTTTGTTAGTTTGTTAGTTTGTTAGTTTGTTAGTTTGTTAGTTTGTTAGTTTGTTAGTTTGTTAGTTTGTTAGTTTGTTAGTTTGTTAGTTTGTTAGTTTGTTAGTTTGTTAGTTTGTTAGTTTGTTAGTTTGTTAGTTTGTTAGTTTGTTAGATAGTTTGTTAGATAGTTAGTTAGTTAGTTAGTTAGTTAGTTAGAATCCTTAAACTAAGAGTTGAGCGTTTGTTTTTATTTAACTTGTTTGAGTATCATTTCCAAAGAGAATTTTCGTACAGAGAAACCCGTTTAAAATCGTTAGTATTAACCCTATTTTGAATATATAAAATTACAATTCTCTAAAGGAAACCTTATATCGGGGAAGGGTCAATAAAGAATCGACTCTTTGTTTGTGATAAATTTTGTCATTATACCATTATTATTAATCATGTTTGAGCGTTTAGTAGTTTTATGAAGGAGATCTCTGAGAAAACCGAACCAATTGCTAAACAAATCTTATCAATAGAAAATTTCAACCCCCTAGCTCCTTCCTTGCGTTTTATATAGAGCTTTCATCACACAGACAGAATATTTATACTTTTGCTTAAGGAAATGACAAAAGCCAAATTTTAATACAATTTTTCTTAAAGCAAAATTTCAAAACCAGTAAAATTTTAAAAAAATGGCCGGAAATGGACGGAAATCGAACACACCAACAAACATCTCTAAACCCTCAGAATTAGATTTTGAGTGACTTCTTTTACTTTCATTGGCATAATATACTTTATGATGGTTCAAGGTATAATTAAACATTAACTACTAAATATTAACTAAACTTTTACCAACAACAATCCAACATATTTTAGTAATATTTCGATAGAATCTGTTAGGGCATCTGTAAAATATTTCTATAAACATTAATCATAATAATGTTAATTTTAAATTACCACACAAATTATGACAAATTAATTGTTAAAAACTCTGACTATAGTTATTTACTAATTTAAAACTAATTTTATGATATTTGTTTCAAATAACTGCGTGTAATATTATGAAATAATAATCGGCAGAAATAAACATAAACATTTTTTACAAATATATTATATTAGTTACCAAATACAGAAAAAATAACTAAATAAAAACCATGATGTTAATATCGATATATTTATGGAATTAAGTAACCACTAATGGCTGATTTAAATTCATATTAGTAGAAGCATAGAAAAGCTTATTACTTAATATTTAATAAAAACAATTATTTGGATCTAAGTAAGATATATTTGTAAATACACATGCACCCAGCAAAAACATGGCAATGACTTATACTGTACTATGGAGGTACTTACTTTTTAGCATTAACAAATTGTTTGGACTTTGTTTTTAACACAAACGAAAACAAAAATTTTCTTTTTAAACTATTAGTTTCTCAAAAACAAAATTATTTTCTTAAATCTCTATTTGGTAATTGTAAAAAAAGTCATTAACTAACGAATTAAAATAATACAAGTAAATTTTATCTTTTTAAACCTTACATTCCAATGTAAGTTTTTGCTGGGTGTGTATATTTGAGGTAGAATCCATTATTAAAATATAAATCTTAATTACATAATGATAATCTGCTATTAAAGAACATATTATTAAAAAATAGTTTTTTTTTCCAGCAATTAAAATTGTTTGAAAACATTAGCTAACTAAATAAATCAATTTTTTGTTTGTCATTCTAAGAATAGAAAATAGGCTGGGATTCTAAACACTCTAACTTATCAATTAGTTTTTTTCTCAATGTTGTCATCTAATTGTTAGAAGATGTTAAAAAGCGAAAAATTGGCGATAAGATATATTTGCCTTAGGGGCACTACTATAAAAACAAAGAAAAATTCTATATATCACATCAATATCTAACGGTCTTTTAAAAGTTATTTTTCAAAAATGCAAAAAGGTAAATAAATTAAATTAACCTTCCTAACCTAACTTATTAAAAAAAACTGTATCCTCTTGATTTATAGTTTCCTTGGTTGTCTTAATGGCTGTAGTGGCCTTTGCTTCGGCTGCCTACGTCCAGCCTCACTACGAGCCTCAAGATATTTATGCTGAACCCAACTGTGCCGTAGTCAACGATCATAGCCGCATGTTCCGTGATATTTCCGATCCCACTCACTACTGGGTATGCCCTGAGGGTCAAGATAAAGCTGATTACATTCAATGCCCTGCCAATGAGGCCTTCATGGAACCTTTACAAAAATGTGTTGTTTGGGCCGAATGGAAGTGGGTTGAACCTTATACTAAATAAGTTTTTGTTTAGTTATTGAATTAGTAAATAAATAATTGATTGATTAGCTTGAAATTTGGCATTATTATTATTTCATGGATAACATGAAAAAGAAAGGAATAGAAATCATATTTTGTTATTTTTGACATTAATTGACACGAACAGATTTATTTCGTGGTAAATAGTAAGGATAATGGAGAATAAGAAGTATTTAAACAATTTACATAAAAATTTAATAATGCGTTAGTGTGCTTTTATATGTACATATAGTGTTAAAGCATTAGTAACGTTTTTTTTTAGAAAATCTCTTCAACTTGTTCCCCGTTACAGAAGACTATAGTAAGTCAGCATTCAGAAATGCCTACTGATTAACAAATTTTCTGTTTTGAGTGCTAAGCTTTCATCTTTGTTTAAAATAATCACGATTCTAAAAACTTTTAGTATATTATTTTAAATTGGTATTACTCTACTCTTAAATGACATGTGACTAGTTTTCAATATCATACGTTTTATATGATTGATAGACACATAATACGTTTAATAACTAGAATTTTGTCAGATGGAGGGTATTTTTTACGCAATTAAAATAACAACTGTAAACTATTCACTAGATTATACATTCTAATGTATAGACTTGACTATGGAATAGACTATAGACATAACTATAGACTAGACTATATACTAGACAAGAGACTAATTTATAGACTAGACTATAGACTAGACTATAGACTAGACTATAGACTAGACTATAGACTAGACTATAGACTAGACTATAGACTAGACTATAGACTAGACTATAGACTAGACTATAGACTAGACTATAGACTAGACTATAGACTAGACTATAGACTAGACTATAGACTAGACTATAGACTAGACTATAGACTAGACTATAAACTAGACTATAGACTAGACTATAGACTAGACTATAGACTAGACTATAGACTAGACTATAGACTAGACTATAGACTAGACTATAGACTAGACTATTGACTAGACTATAGACTAGACTATAGACTAGACTATAGACTAGACTATAGACTAGACTATAGACTAGACTATAGACTAGACTATAGACTAGACTATAGACTAGACTATAGACTAGACTATAGACTAGACTATAGACTAGACTATAGACTAGACTATAGACTAGACTATAGACTAGACTATAGACTAGACTATAGACTAGACTATAGACTAGACTATAGACTAGACTATAGACTAGACTATAGACTAGACTATAGACTAGACTATAGACTAGACTATAGACTAGACTATAGACTAGACTATAGACTAGACTATAGACTAGACTATAGACTAGACTATAGACTAGACTATAGACTAGACTATAGACTAGACTATAGACTAGACTATAGACTAGACTATAGACTAGACTATAGACTAGACTATAGACTAGACTATAGACTATAGACTAGACTATAGACTAGACTATAGACTAGACTATAGACTAGACTATAGACTATAGACTAGACTATAGACTAGACTATAGACTAGACTATAGACTAGACTATAGACTAGACTATAGACTAGACTATAGACTAGACTATAGACTAGACTATAGACTAGACTATAGACTAGACTATAGACTAGACTATAGACTAGACTATAGACTAGACTATAGACTAGACTATAGACTAGACTATAGACTAGACTATAGACTAGACTATAGACTAGACTATAGACTAGACTATAGACTAGACTATAGACTAGACTATAGACTAGACTATAGACTAGTCTATAGACTATAGACTATAGACTAGACTATAGACTAGACTATAGACTAGACTATAGACTAGACTATAGACTAGACTATAGACTAGACTATAGACTAGACTATAGACTAGACTATAGACTAGACTATAGACTAGACTATAGACTAGACTATAGACTAGACTATAGACTAGACTATAGACTAGAGTATAGACTAGACTATAGACTAGACTATAGACTAGACTATAGACTGGACTATAGACTGGACTATAGACTAGACTATAGACTAGACTATAGACTAGACTATAGACTAGACTATAGACTAGGCTGGACTATAAACTAGACATTAAAATATACTATTAACTTCAAAACAAATTAACTATTTAAATAAATATATGTTTATTTAATTGTTAGTTATATTTTATCTTATACAATTTAATTAAAATATCAATTTTATTTTATTTTTATCAAAAACATTTTATTTATATACGTACATATTAAATAACATGTTTTGATGTGAAAATTTTCCAATTAAATACACAAGAAAAACATATTTTTTTAATTTATCGACATGTGTCTAATAAGGGTGTGTTCCAAATTCGCCAAAATGTACTACTATAAAAAGTTATATTTTCGCTTGCTTTTTGCACAGATCGTTCTTGACTTCCCTCGAAACTAAATAGAAAATAATATAGAATGAAATATTGTAAGTTTTAAAATCTTTATTGTTAATTATTCTATTTCAAATCATGTATTGTTGCTTTTAGTAATTTGCTTGGCATTCTTGGCCTCAATGGCTGTTACTACTGTTTTGGCTGTTGCCGGTCAATCTGCTTGCCGTGATCCCTCTGAAGTTGGTAAAACCTATCCTCATCACTGGGATCCCACTAAGTATTGGTATTGTGAAAAATTGAATGAAGTTGCTTTGGAGGTGGATTGTCCTAAAGGTCAGGCTTATATGCATTTGATGAAGGCCTGTATTCCATGGCCCAACTACATTTGGAAGAAACCCGAAAATCCTCCAACTCTTGCTTAATTTGATGATAAAGTTTAATTTAAATAAAATTTGATTACAAAAGTTATACGATTTTTTTAATTAGCACATTTATTTTGTAAAAAAAAGTATTTACATAAATTGGACTTAACCATCTTTGTTGATTCAATAACACTAATTAAATGAAGCTTTATTTAAAAAGTTAAACTGAATTGTTATAATTTTTATAAACTTAATATAGCCTTTCTTCTCTCCATTCAGGCCTTCCTCAATTTGCCATTAATCCACTCCAGCACAAATATCACACAGCTAAAAAGCATGCCACAAGAGTATAGATAAAATGTTAATGAACCTAAAGTGAGTTTAACAACTTTACGAGTATCATAGCCTTCCAAACTTTTACGCTCTTTAAAGTAGCTCATATAACCAAATCGTTTAGCACGACGAAAAATATTCGATTTCCAATGGGAATGTAGACCAGTTTCTCTAACATACAATATGAATTTTCTTAAATACGGTTTAAAAGGTGAATCCAAACGCATTTGAAATTGAAGTGGAAAATTACCCACACAAACGTCTGAAAGCCAAAAAAGTTTATTTGATAAAAATTGCTGCTGTTCTTTTAAGACGTTCCAACGATCCTCGCTGGTGGGATAAACATATGAAGTGTTCATATGCATGCGATTAATGTGAAATTCTTCGGGAGTTGTAAAAACAATTTTACGTAGAGCACGATGACCAAATCTTTGATCATAGAGAAATAACTTGCGAGCTTGATCAGTAGCCATGATCGGCTGTTTCATATTAAGAATTTGCTCTACTGAAGTTTTTGGTTTAATCGATATAGAAACTGTAAGGCCAGAAGTTAAAGATGAAGAATACATTTGAGAAAAACAAAACCCAGTGAAACCAATGAGGGCATAACAATATAATGTTCGCATGTATTGTCTGAAGCTATCGCGGCGTATATTAAACATTTTTGTATCAGGCAAAGGTATATTGCTAAGTAGACACACCAGATAGAGCCCAACTGTACCGGGTTGAAAATATCTGTGATATTTTGTATTTTTTAAAAATTCCGGTTGACATCGTAGAACTAGTTGACACACAGCTTCGCTAACCACTATGATTAGTAAAATAAAAACCCAAATTGTTCTGTGGTAGGGTAATACATGTGATACTTGTAATTGCTGCATTACAGGCAACATCATACAACGGCTGGTAGTTATATACGAATAACTATAATCTATGGGCTTACGATGCAAAGTCGTATATAAATGTGGACTTATTTCAATACTGTCATTCATCAGCATTTCCTGAATACAAGCTATATTCAAGTAGTTAGAATCATTCACATACAAGGGATACGTTTCTAAAGTGACATTCATTGTCTTCATAAAGGCCTCAAATACAATGCCACCAATACCATCCATTCGTATACGTTTAACGGTATCATCGTAATACCAAAACATATTAGGTACATCAATTTGTACGGGTACCCTGATTTTATAACCCTCCAAATTCCATGTTATCTGAGGAACGAAATATTCTCGTTCTGGTTTGCCGGTAACATTAATAACGTGTACCAATGGATAAGGTTTCATGCTATACAAATGTCTAGTTATGGTCACCACTAAGACGCGACGATATTGTCGCTGAAATAAATATTCAATTAACAAATGTAATTCTTTTTCATCTTTAAATTCCTTTAGATATATTATAATACAAATATTCTTTTTGCCTCGTGTAATTCGATTAACCCTTATCAATACTGGATCATAAATATGAGCTGCCATTATTATCATCAATGGGTTATAGGAAAATCCACCTATCTCATGCAAATTCATATAAGATGTTTTCATGTCTGCCACAATAAATGGTTTATTGTAAAAGTAATCGCTTTGATCGCTAAATATCTTCTCTAATTGTTCATATAACATCTGCTTCTCTGTTGTATCATTATTGTAGAGCACATAGAGCGCCTCAAAATTCCAAGTTAAACCGATTGCGTTAAAATTCAATGCTTCGCAAATCAGTTGGTTTTGTTGTTTTAACAACACTAACAACAGCGACATGAGAAGAAAATCCGTTAACATTTTTATTTTTGTTGTTGATGGCTTTGAAGTAGTTTTCTAAATGTACTCGTAAATTTCAATAGTAATATGAATATTATAAGGAAAAATTTACTTTTAAATGTTTACACGCCATTTTTTAATAGTTAATCTCACAGGAATCTGTGTAAATAAAATTTTGCTAAAATACAAATAAAAAGTGTGATTAAAAAATTTTACTAAATAATTAGAGAAATTTTATTTGTATTTAAACTGCAAAAACTGGGGCTTGGGTTTAAGTTGACATTTGGTGTAAAAAATTATAGTCAAAAAAATTTAAGGATTACCACATTTAGTCCATTTCTTAGTCCTTGCACATTAGGTATAGTTTTTAATTTCCTCAATTTAATTTCGTGACCCTATAAAGTATATAGTCAATCCAAATATAATGTTTACAGTAGGGTTAAAATATATACACATTTTTTTTATATATAATTTGAAATCGGCCCTACCCATTTCACCTAAAGTATAAAAATGATCCCGAGCGTTAAAAAAGTATCCGCAGCAAATTCTCTAAAATTTTTAATATATTTAAACTCAAACAAAAATTAAAATTTTTTAGTACAAAATTGGATTTTTTGATATAATCAGGTGTCATTGTTTAACCAACGACAAATACATACATTGATACATATATGGGCAATTTTGTGTCAAGTAAGCCAACTCAAAAAAAAATCGATTCGGATCAATTTTGCATGAAGGTTAGTAATATTGGATAGTAGGTCAGACAGAAATTTTCAGCTCTTTTGGTCTAAAACTGTTGGACCTATAGTGGGTCAAAGTCGAACATTTTGGTCATACAGGATTTTATTCAAACGAGTGTGACTCTTTAACTATTGGTCCCAGAAAAAATTGTCCAAATGAGTTGAGATAGCTATTTATTCATTATTTCGTTCAAATCGAAAGACAACAATTTTAAAAGTTGGGTGTAACTTGATACGAAATTGCCCATATATAAACGTTGATAAAGCAAGGTAAATAAAAATTGTAAAAGATAAAACTACTAAATATGTGCAATCAATATTAAAAATAATATTTTATAAATCAATTCATTTAATTTAATTAGTTTTCGCAATTATGACGGCGATGACAGTTTGATATTTTTAAATAAAGAAAAATAAAAAAATAAAAATCAAAGAAACAAATACATAAATTTTATAATAAATTAAATCGCTACCATGTAATCAATATTAATTCAGTTACAGTTTGTTGGGTCATTTAATGCATTTCCATTCAATTTTAATTAAGTAATATAGGAAATATATTTAAATTTTTTTTTAAATAAAATTAAAAATTATAGTTGGAAAAATATCTTTTGTGGAAAGTGTTAATGAGTTTGCAGGCATTAAATATAAATCCTTCCAAGTATAATTTAATTAAACAATTAAATGTTTTGTTAACTATTATTCAGCTTTGAACAATTCTATTTCACTGAAAATTAAGTGGTTATGGAAATAAAAAACAATGCCGAGTTTTTACTGGAACTATTGCAAAAGCTTTTGCGACAAATAAAATAAGCTATTGTAAATTCATTATCTGCATTTAAGATAATTTTAAAGACGTTTACATGTATTTACAAAAAAGTTACTTTGTTAAACAAAAAGAAATAGATTTTTTACTTTTTTCGTTTTTTTTAAACAGTATTTAAAAATAACTTTTTTTGACCATATAAAATTTGTATTTTTAAACACATTAGATTAAAAATCGACCGTAAAAAAGGATTACATAAATTATAAGTTTGAAAATCAAATTTGTATTTTAAAAGTGTTCACCTCAAATTCACTCCAAAGGGTTAAAATATAATTTTTTATTCTTAATATATAATTTTTTGTTTTATTTCTGTTATTCCTCTAACTATATAGAGCATTATTCAAACAGATAGTTTTTTTATAATTTTTGAACTTTTGTATTAAATTGTTTTCAAGTGCCTCAAATGGTGAATTTAGCTTCTTTCACTCTATTTTAAATATCGGACAATATACAATAAATTCTAGTCAGTTTTGATAAATATGGCCGGCAAATAAATATTATTTTAATATGGTACACAGAGAATTCCCAAATATTGCAAAATTTGATCTTTGAACTCCACAATTTATGGGTAAATGTCCGATTTTAAGATATATTTTATATTATCTAGACTATAATACTCAAATAATTCTTTATTTAAAATGTACAATAGTAAAAAATTAATACGTATTTTCTAAAATATTTCAAAAAATTGCGATTTTTCCAAAATCCGCCGATTTAAAATCGCAGGTACTGCTAATCTGTTAGAAATATCGAGTTAGTTTTTTTACCGTTTAATGATCTTATTTTCCAAAAATTCCCATGAGATCTTCTAAAAATTTGGAAATTTGTTTAACAAAGTTTCGAAAAAAAACTGAAATTGGACATTTAAATCGGCCGTTGAAAAAAAAACTTTTTTGATCATAGCTGAGAACAAGTTTGTAATATCTTTTAAGGAAAAAAAAAATAATATTCGAGTATTTATAGATACTTTTTAGTAACAAAATGTTTTTTAGAATATAGAAAAAAGTAAATTTTCTGTCACATTTCGAATTCATGTGCTGTGAGACACGTTAATGCCCTGAGGAATTTGCAATAACTTTTAAAATTGTCAAGCTATTTTTGAATTTTATATCATTTCGAAATGCTTATTCTGTGCATATTACAATTCTTTTACTAAATTTGTTACTAAAAACTTAAAAAATTAGAGCATTTGCGGTACATGTTATTATTATCCTATCAGCCCAATTTTTTTATGACATGGTTTTATAATCCAAAGAAAAATTTTTTCAAACAAGCTTTTATCACTCTAATGTACATACATACATACTTTAAAGTCCGCCAACAATTAAAAATCTATTGTTTGAGGATTACTCCCGATTATCGGGTTATATATTGAATGTTTATCTGTTTCCTATTTTATCACACATAAAGAACGTAAAGCAAATTTTTAGTGGACGATTGTTAATACCAAATTTCCTACCTCCCACCTCCCCAACACAGCATTTTTGGTGATTTTTATAAAAACTCTTCTGCGCATGCGCAGCTCTCAAACATCAAATTATGAATAAACATAAATTATTATCATTTTGAGATACCAAAAAGATAAAATTTAAAATAGACCGATAAAGTTTAAATTTCAGCGATAAAAATTTTGATATGTTACAAACTTAATAAACAACACACCACCCCAACACAAAATTTTTAGTGATTTTTATAAAAACTCTTTTGCGCATGCGCAGCTCCCAAGCATCAAATTACGAATAATCATAAATCGATATCATTATGAGAGACCACAAAGTATGAATGGATGAATAATGAATCGGCTAAAAACACGAATGATTTTCGGTTTGTTTACATTGCGATTATTTTTACACACGAAACTCTATTTGTAATCGTTTATATGTATGTTGTTATTGTATTACATAAAACAAACAACATCGAATAGATGAAGAAGCAAAAAACTAACAGCAGCGACATTAAGAAAAAATAAATTGTAATAGATTTTTGCTGCTACAAACATTATCATCTTCAGTCGTTGAAGATGAGCTTGAAACGCGAATCAAAACAAAATCAAGAAAATATACACAAAACAAAATTTGAAGAAATATAGTCTGCGATGTTTTTTCTATTTTACTCTTTACTATCATTAACGATTTTTTTTTTTTTTTTGTTATTTCTTTATTTTTCAAAATTTGTAACTGACGTTGTTGTTTCGCTTTAAATTTGAATTGCATTTTTTTCCATAATGTTTTTTATTGTTGTTTTTGCCTTTATGTGAAAAAATCGTTACATTTTCGTATAAAAACCAAAGTAGAGGCTCAATGGAAATCATAGTTTACATTCAACTATCGGAATAAACACATTCAGAAAAACATCAACAGTTTGGAATAAATACATAAAGTATTGTGGATTTCTATTTCTTCCTATAAAATAAAAGTGAATAAGAATTGGGTTAGTGTTATAAAAAGTAAAGTGTAAAAAAATATTAAAAAAAAACTCTAGTGTTAGAAATTCGTTTAAAATAAACTAATAATATATTAAAGAGAGACACAAAATTAATAAATGGATCTCACTCAATTGAATACAAATCCTTATGACCGAGAAATTATAATCAAAAAAATATATATAAATTACAAATCATAAATATAATTTAATCGTTTTGATATATTTAGTGAGATTTTTATCTATATTGAAAATTACTAATTCGCATGTTTATAAATGAAAAACTTTTTACGAAAAGAAATCTGTTTTTCCAAAATATGGTGCATAATCTGTTAACTTTTTGAAGATTTCCAAAGAATTTTTCTAATATATAAAATTTATTTTAATTCAAAATTAAATTACAATTTGGGAGTGATATTCCCATGATATTACGATCTAATTTCAACAAAAGCCTGAAAAGTGATCCAAGGTTTACTGTCTTCTCCACGAATATAGAGCATATTCCTTAGAATCTGCACGTCAAATTTTGGATAACTATGTTTGTCATCGATGGGTTAATTGAGACATTTTATTCGATCAATTGATCGAATAAATGAAAATTGTCGCATTTCAAATGACAGATAAACCGCATAATTTCGTTTATAATAAATTTTTTACTATTTTTATTAAAGAAGAAAATTTACACAGGCCAACGAAATAAAGATTTATGAAAACAATTCGATTCGATATAGGCTGTTTTTTATTACCCACCATTTGTCTGACAAAATGACATCGAATAATAAGCAATGAAAATATATTAACGTTTAAGGGTTAATTTCTATATATAGTTTCAAGAAAATTTTCAAATATTGCATATCTTAAGTTTAACCTTCACAGTTTATGGGTTAACATTATTCGATTTGAAGAAAACTGCAGATGTACATACATATATTTCCTATTATCTTGTATTTTATATTTTTCAAAAGTTTTTATATAAAATGCATAAGAATATATTGTTTTCTCCGAAATCTTCATAACTCAAATTTCAGGTGTGTTATCTCTCACACACCTGCAGTAAATTCTTTAGTTTTAACCCATTTGACTTATAGACCATAATATGTAAGAGATATCGACCTAATTTCTTTACTATTTTATTTCGTTTTTTATTGTCCATGGAGTAAAAATTTAAAAATTTTTTAACAAAATTGGTAACAGTCTTTAAATGGAGTTTGAAACTGCTGTCTAAAGGGTTTCCCAATTTTTATTATACCTTTATTACGGTTTACATTATCTAATAAGGAGAAAAATCCACGTTTAAGTTATACGAATATATTTTTTTGTAAATTTAAAAGACTACACCAACTATAAATATTTTGAGTTAACTTTAAAATAAGTAAGTCAGAGGCGACTCAAAAGCTAACCATTCGGCTCATAAAATACTATTGAGTTTATTAATGGAATGTCATAGGAACGAACACCAGTTTACTTATTACGAAACTCTCTTAGTTTACTTGTTATTCTAAAAACTTGTGTTATTTAAGATAGAGTATATTGAATATAATCCGTCTATATGTTAATCTCATAATATATACTTTTTATCAATCACTTTTTAAAATTCCCGCTATAAATAATTATTGCTAAATTAAAGAACTCTAGCACCGAACTTGCTCCAGTTTTACTTAAATTTTTCAAAACTATTTCACTTAAACAATATGTTGCTAAACGGGGAACATTGAACGAATATCTTGTGATATTGCTGTGTATCCCTGAGCATATATCCATAGTAATAAAATTGGTATTGTAAGCATTTTTTTAAAATAACCATATTTTATTTTAACAAATTAAATAGATTTGTTACCCCATATAATCCAAAACAAAAATAATAAAATACAACAACTTACATCACGCTTACATCAAACTATAAAAGTTAATATTGGGCCTGCTACTGTTGCTGATGATGATGATGCTCAGCATCAGCATAGCCAATATGATTAACTCATGCATATTACATGACTTAAAAAACATGCTACAAAATGAAAAAAAAACATTGTAAAATAAACCCGCCAGACAATTCAATCAGTTTTAGTCTTTTTTATTTTACAACTTTTAACAAGTGTATTTTTCCATCAATGTATCAATTCGTTCGAATGAACAAACGTACAAATCATATTAAATCATATCATATCATTTTACATCACAAGTCATCCATAGGTTATGGTCTATGTTCGAAGTAACATTGAAACAAAAATTATTAAAAATGTTGAAATATACACTTTTATAGCTCAAAACAAATATGAGTATCTTTGTACAAAATATAATTAAATTCCGCAAAAAAAAAGAGAAGACAAATATTCAGATGCAATAGAAAATAAGCAAAAAAAAAAAAGAATTGAAATAAAAATATAAAAAATTGAATAACTTGCTATAAATTGCAATTTAACATAAGGAAATTTGTACGTACATACATGCTATATGGAAATATTGCAACAAATACAATAGTTAATGCATATACAAAAATACATAAAGAAAATCCTATTCATATAATATGTAAAGATTTCAATTTACTTAAAGTTTGCTATAGAAAAGTATTCTTATTTGAATAGCATTTATTCAGTTTTGCAACTTATATTTACTGCAATATCCTTGCATACACAAACATGTGGAAATGTAAAATATTGCCTAAAGTTATTTGTATATAGTATCGGTATAAGCCTAAGACTTTCCTCATGAACTTTTAAAATGCAAAAAAAAGACTTAAATATGTTGGCTTTCACCTGCAAAAGAAAGAAGTAGGTTTTATTAAAATTAGTTCGGTACAACTACAATTGATCCTAAAATCTGTTAGGAAATGTTTAAACCTTAATATTCATAAGCAAAAAAAATTAACATGTGATTACAATTTATCACACGTTTATAAGATACTTTTTCATACTAAATTTGTTCTTTAAAACTTAGAAAAAAACATTTAATTAGATTTTTATTTTAATTTAGAAATATTTTAACAAGTTATTGACAAAAAGGAGAGATTTTCTAAAAGAGGATTTATGGGATATTTATGTAGAATTAAATCGTGATATTAGAGTTTAAGTTGGCAGTAAATTGCGCAGAAAATGTCTAATAATATTGTCAACTTACAAATTTTGTCTTGCAATATTTTCGGTAATGCTTTCTCTGACAACGTTGCAAAAGAAAAATTGTAAGTTCAGACGATTATTAGTCCAGTTCTGAACATCTTACTGACAATGTTGTATGATCTGACAACCGTGTAAAACCAGTAAAATATTTTCAGATTTTGGTAATGAGTATTGTAGGATATGTAGTTATTTCATACATTACTTGGTAATGAGTTCTCGTTATCAATAAAATAAATAAATTTTTTTGAATGGAATTTGTAGTTAACTGTAAACGTCTAACAAGGAATTAGTTAATGTTTCTAACTGTAGTCGATTTTTGAAGTTTTTTCAAGAAATGTTGATATTTACATTTGCGTGAAAACCATTCCAGATAGAATGATAAAACTATTTTTTAATGGAGCATTGAGTAAGAGAATAGAAAAGCAAACACGAAAAATAACTGTAAAAACAGCTTTAAACCGGAAAAGTCGGGTAAGGAGTTTTGTAACTAGTCATTTTTTGGTCATCGTCAAACAAAAATAAGTAGTTATTCACCCAAAAAGTAACTACTTACATTTTTCTCCAATATTACTTGCCTATTTACCGGGTATGTAAAGATTTTTCTGGGAATATTAGCTGTATCATTTATACTTATAAAAACTAAGTTTTGCTGATTTTGAGGAAATACATTTAACATATTTATAAGATCAAAAACCCTATTCGAAGAGAACGGTCTAATCGAAATAATGGACCGATTTTTCAAAAGGTTTTTACCTTGGGTCTAAAAAAGAGTGTGAAAAAGAAAGTTATCTTGAGCCACTTGATTTACTGTTGGATGCGGGACCAATATTTATGGACATAACCTAAACAATACAAATTTTACGATTTGTTTATATATATATATATATATATATATATATATATATATATATATATATATATTATATATATATTATATAATATATATATATATATATATTATATATATATATATATATATATATATATATATATATATATAATATATATATTTTTTTTTTTTTTTTTTTTGATTCTACAATGCGACTTGTTATTAATAGAAGTGTCCTATATGAACATTAAAAAATATATATAAAAATCATTTTTTAAAGAGCCATTAATTTTCAGGATCTAGATATTAAATAATTCTAGCAGATATGTTTTGAAAAACTTTAATATTTAAAAGAAGCTATTTGAAATTTTATATATTCCTTATCTAAAAATCTGAAGACCTTTTTTAGTACATACAAATATTCGTTGTAAACTTACAAAAAATATTTTTGGTAATTTTAAAATTCTGAAACGATCCTTAGGGCCAAACAGAGTTAAGTAAGAAAATTTTCAAAATATTCAAAATATGTATTACTGGCAACATACCACCTTTTTTAAACTCACTGAAACTGAATTTCGAAGTGATTATATAATATTCGGGGTACAGCCAAATAACGCTCTTGGTAATAATAGTTTAAATAATTTTTTATGATTTTAAAGATAATCTCATTAGCAAACATTTTAACAAATAAAGTCAGTAGGTTTCCTTACTTAAGCACGATATTAACAGCAAATAAAAAAACACATTTTTTTCTTCATTAAATTACAATTGTTTAAAATTTGTTGCTTTAAGTTAGAAAATAAAAAAAAGAAAAACAACAAACTACTAATTACTCTTGAATTCTTTAAATGGGAAGTTTTAAATCATTTAAACGTCAATTAAAAACGCATAACATTTTATTAACTTACAATTGCATTTTGTGTGTCTGTGTGTTTTTTTTTATAAACTCATTTACATTATCTGGTTTTCCCAAGATACGCAATATGTCATTCGCAAAACAATGTTCGATGGATTCGCAGAAAATCTTTTTAAGATGACCTCGCTTTATGCTTAAACATAATCTTGTAATAATCTTTTCTGCTGTTAGTTTTTTCTTCTTCTTCTTCATTTTTTTGCGTCTACACGTACATACATATGTATGAAATACGTGTTACAGATGGAAAATCTATTTTGGTTTTAAACGTACTTGTAAATGAAACTTTAAAATTGATGATTTGTTAAGATTGAGTAGTAAACGTAGCGTAAAACTATAATAAATTAAGTAAAATTTGCTGTGTTTTGTTTTGGCATATTTACAAACATTCAATGAAAAAATTTCAATACACCGGGAGAAAAACACAATTAATATTTTTTAATAAAACTTTTTTCTTAAAATTTTCAATTACTTAACAAGTATTCTGAAAAGTTCCAGATTTTTAAGAATTCTTTCTTAAAAAAACTACTCAACTATTTTCATTCTCTAAGTGTAGCATTAGTTTTTCTTTTGCAATATCGTCTTATTTGCGTACATGCCACATTTTGTTGTTAATTACCTTATTATTTTTTTTTTTCTTATTTTTTATACTTCATTTAAATTTATAATTAATTTTTACTTTAAGTACATAACACGAAAATTATACATTTCAACACTTTATGGACTTTTAACTAATATATTTTTTCTATATATTTCTTATCTAATTGCAGTTCAGAGTAGAAGAAATTGTGGCTCTAATTTTGGTTGTAGTTTAATCTAATTGAAATCATTATGAAATTGTTTACCACCACAGCTACGGTAAGTATTGTGAATCTTGTTTGTGTATTGTTTTAACAGAAAAACACACAATCATGTAATTTTGGGGGTTTCTAACGGTTTATATTTCTACTATTTCGTTATCTTTGTCTTAATTGCAGCTTTTATGCGTTGCTTTATTTTCAATAAGTGGGGAGGCCGCAAAACGTGAGGCACCCATAAGCAATAGTTACTTACCTCCTTCTTCAGGTCAAAAGGGTAATGGTGGTGGTTATCCTTCAAATACAAATTCATATTTGCCTCCCGCATCAGGTCCTGCTGCTAATAGTTATGCGCCTAGTGCTCCTTCGGGAGGTCCTTATGCAAGTTCACAAGGTGCACCCTCAAAATCATATGGTCCTCCTCCTAGAAGTCCTTCATCTAGTTACGGACCACCACCTCCCAGTCGGCCCAGCTCAAGCTATGGACCACCGAAAAAGAATGGTTCACGTCGCCCTGGCGGTCGTCCGTCTTCTAACTATGGTCCACCAAAAAAACCCTCATCTAGTTATGGTCCACCATCACGCCCATCGTCAAGTTATGGTCCTCCAAAATCATCGCAACCATCTTCTTCATATGGAGCACCTTCGAAAACACCATCTTCAAGCTACGGTGCTCCATCAAGACCTTCCTCTAGCTACGGTGCTCCTCAAAAAGCTCCATCATCTAGTTACGGAGCACCTGCAAAGGCTCCTGCTTCTAGCTATGGTGCACCTTCAGCTCCTTCTAATGGATACGGTGCTCCCGCAAAGACTCCCTCTTCTAGCTATGGTGCACCTTCTAATGGATACAGTGCTCCTGCGAAGACTCCCTCTTCAAGTTACGGTGCTCCTTCTAACAGCTATGGCGCTCCTGCAAAAGCTCCCTCTTCCTCATACGGTGCTCCTTCCAGCAGCTATGGTGCTCCTGCTAAGGCTCCTTCGTCAAGTTACGGTGCCCCATCTGCTCCTTCAAGCAGCTACGGTGCACCTGCTAAAGCTCCCTCTTCAAGCTATGGTGTCCCTGCTAAGGCTCCATCTTCAAGTTACGGCGCACCATCCAGTAGTTACGGCGCTCCTGCAAAAACCCCTTCCTCTAGTTATGGTGCTCCAGCACAAACCCCATCTAGCAGCTATGGTGCTCCCTCAAAGGCGCCTTCATCAAGCTATGGTGCTCCTGCTCAAACTCCCTCATCTAGTTATGGTGCTCCTTCTCAAGCATCTTCAAACGGTTTTCAACCTATTCAACCACCATCTACCAGCTATGGAACCCCAGCTAAGGCTCCAGCATCTAGTTACGGAGCTCCAGCCGCCTCAGCTCCGTCATCTAGTTATGGAGCTCCCTCATCCAGCTACGGTACTCCCGCTGCTCAAGCTCCCTCATCTAGTTATGGAGCCCCCGCTGCTGAAGCTCCATCATCTAGTTATGGCGCTCCATCCGCTGAAGCTCCTTCATCTAGTTATGGTGCACCTTCCGCTCCATCATCAAGTTATGGTGCACCCGCTGCACAAACGCCTTCTTCTAGTTATGGAGCTCCAGCTGCACAGGCACCATCTTCAAGTTATGGAGCTCCTGCTGCACAAGCGCCATCTTCAAGTTATGGTGCTCCTGCCGCTCAAGCTCCATCATCTAGTTATGGTGCCCCTGCTGCTCAAGCTCCATCATCCAGTTACGGTGCGCCCGCTGCAGAAGCTCCGTCATCTAGTTATGGTGCCCCCGCAGCTCAAGCTCCATCATCTAGTTACGGCGCTCCTCCTTCGTCTAGTTATGGCGCTCCAGCTCAAGCTCCATCATCAAGTTATGGTGCCCCTGAAGCGCAAGCTCCATCATCAAGTTACGGTGCTCCAGCTGCTTCTAGTTATGATGCTCCAGCATCTCAAGCTCCATCTTCTAGTTATGGTGCCCCTTCTCCCTCATCCAGTTACGGAGCTCCTGCGCAATCCCCGTCATCCAGTTATGGTGCTCCTGCTTCCCAAGCCCCATCATCCAGTTACGGAGCCCCTGTAGCTGAAGCTCCTTCATCTAGTTATGGTGCCCCAGCAGCTCAAGCTCCTTCGTCTAGTTACGGTGCCCCAGCTGCTCAAGCTCCATCTAGTTATTATAGCCCTGCGGCTGAAGCGCCATCTTCTAGTTATGGTGCTCCTGCACAAGCTCCATCATCTAGTTATGGTGCTCCTGCACAAGCTCCATCATCTAGTTATGGTGCTCCTGCACAAGCTCCATCATCTAGTTATGATACCCCTGCTCAAGGTCCACCTCCCAGCTATGATGCTCCAGCACCTTCTTCGAGTTACGGAGCTCCATCCTCCAGCTACGGTGCTCCATCCCAACAATCTGGCTCTTCCAACGGCTACTCATCAGGTGCCTCGTCCAGTTATGAAATCTCAGCTGAACAGCCCTCATCAAGTTATGGTGCCCCAGCCGGTCCCATATCCAGTTACAATGCACCATCATCTCCTAGCTCATCATACGGAGCGCCTTCACAACAAAGCAGTTCATCTAATGGGTACAGCTCACCATCTTCCAGTTATGCAGCTTCATCTTCATCATACAGTGCTCCATCTGTGCCTTCATCATCCTACGGTGCCCCATCAAATGGTAATGGTAATGGAAATGGCGGCAGCGATGGTTATTCATACTCTGGCCCTAGTAAAGTACCTGACACCTTACCCCAAGGATATTCCACCGAAGGTGGTTACACTTATTAGAAATAGTAACAATAAATCAGAACAACATGTGCAATGTTTGTACCTGATTTAGCAACGTGCCTTAATATCATTCTGCTCATTATTCTATAGCGACAATTTTCACTTACTAACATGAATTTCGAAAATCATTCACATAAAAATACAGGGGATTGTTTTAAAATTTGCTAATTTACAAAAGACGAAGCATTCTCTTAGATCTATTTAATGTTTACTCCTCTTTAAACTGAATGTAAATTATTTTTTCATTATTTTCTATTTCGATTAATTAAATTTAAGTATTATATAGAAAATAACAAAATAAACGTGTAATTTTCATATTAAAAAATAAAAATGAATTTATAAAAAAAAAAACAGACCAATGTTTAAATATTTAAAAAATTTAGTTTTTCAGTCTTTTTCGTTTAAAATTTGATAGATATAAACGTACTTTAAGCTATTTACCCAATTATTCACAGCTAAAATCATAAATGGAAATTCGTGGAAAAAATATAAAAAAACAAGTAAAAAGATATTGTCGGGCGAGACCGATCATATAATACCCTACACCTGTATACGAATAAAATGTGATTTAGTTTTCATAATAAAGCATTTAAGTTGAAGTATACCTTGCCTCAAATATACTGAAGCCATTAACTGTTTAATAAAACTGTGGATATTTAAGTAAAATTTTGATGGGGGCTTTTTAGAGGGGCTAGGGTCAAAAGAGGCCCTATAATTATAAAGTTTATCAGGGTCATCAGACTAGTATAGAACTTGGTTTTTCAGCTTTTTGTCGAGATACGAGTATATTAAACATAATTATGAACTTAAAAGCACTATTTGGCGGGTTCAGTTCTATGAGGCCTTGGTGAAATAATGGACCGATGTTAACTATTTTAAATAGGCTTTGTCTACGATATAATAGAAGATCATATGCCAAATTTCATTGAATTATCTATAAAATTGCGACTTGTAGTTAGATTACAATGTTTACAAGCCCTATTGTATGGGGGCTAGGTGAAATAATGGGCCTATCTTAACCATTTTCAACAGGGTTCGTCGCTTGGACATCATAGAAGATCATGTACGAAATTTCATTCAATTATCTTCAAAATTACCTGTAGTTTGATTACAAGGTTTAAATGGACCTTTCTGAGCCGATTGGTATACTTTAAAGTGGGTATAGGACCAATATTATTGTACGTTACAAACATCAGCACAAGTGGTGATAAATGTAGTTCTTTTAGAAGTTCTTCGTTGTACTTTTGCTGGGTATAAACTACGCTAGATCACATACTTTTATGAGGTTTAACAGTAAAACTAATAATACAATATAATAAAAACACAAAAAATGAATTTAAAATCAATGGAATAAATTTCGAAAAAATCTTTCCTCTTTTCTAAACTAACTTTTCAGATATATGTATAAGTACGTCATAGTGGTATATAAATACATATGTACATAACACTCTTATTTTTGTTATACCCATCAAAAAAGATGAGTGGAATATTGGGGATTCTGTTAAAAGCATGATAGTATCCAAATAGAAGTAGCCAGTGAGCTGAAATTTTCCACAAATATATGCAGTTTGTTTGGTATGAAAATGACCAATATCGGTCTACGATTTCGCCTAGCACCCTTCAGAAAATTACATTATCCCTCATAACTGGCTAAAAAAAGTATCTATAGCGGCGAAATTCGGAACAAATATGTTTCTCTCTTTCTAAAATTATTTAAAGATAGGCCTATAATTCAGCCTACCCGCCATATAAAGTCCCCTTCAGAATATTACTTTATTGCTCATAACTGGCTAAAGGAAGCATCTATAATGCTCCTATAAAACATATTCGGAACAAATATGTTGTATAGGAACCTAAAACTCTTTGTAAAATTATATAAGGATAGGCCCATCCACCATATAAAATCCCCTTCAGAAAATGTCTTTAATGCTAAAACTGTCAGAAAAAAACATCTATAGCGGTGAAATTCCACTGGAAGATATATTATAGGGATCTAAATATTTACGTAAAATGTTTTAAGGATCGGTCCACAATTGGCCCTGCCCTCCATATTCGGACCACTTCAGAAAATGACTTTAATGCTCATAACTGACCTTAAGAAGTATATATAGTAATAAAATTCGTCTTAAAAAAGTTTTATATTAAAATCATTTTCTTAAATTCATAAGGTCCCCTTTAGAAAATGACTTTTAAGCTCATTACTAGCTTAATACTGCGTGTATACGATGAAATTCGACATAAACAAGTTTTGTATGAGCCAAAGCCTCTCTACTAAATTTTATAAGGATCAGTCTAAAGGTCTCCTTTAGAAAATTACTTTAATTTAAATAAATCATTATAGATATAATTAATAAAAAAATTGCTTCGATAATATCAAAGTTTATTAATAACGATGTTTTGATGGTGGGTATATATCATTCGGCATGACCGAATATAACACTATCACTTATTAATGCTTCATCTGTCTTGGGTTAACAATGTACAATGCACATGTGTACAAGAAGATGTTTTAAATTAACCTACTACCTTAGTAGCATCACAAAATAAATAACATTTTAAACAGAAGAAACAAATTAAAGTCAAATACTAAGTATATTTGTGGGAATATTTCCGCTTTTGTTTTCCTAATTCATTTTCTGATGAATGAAAAGTCAATCTAAGTTAGATACAATTGTTATTTATAACTACAATAATAATTTCGTTGGATTCCAAATTGTTGTCACTCGTCGTAATTGTGTATGACCGACTGTATGACTGACGGATATTTAAGTATATCATTTTAAGTCTATTGTTTAATTTTGATAATGTACCGATGTTGTCAGTACTCTTACATAGTCGTACTTGTGCGATTTCTTATTGGTTTAACAATGATGTGTAAACCACAATAACAAATACAACCAGCAGCCATTATATTGCCTCCCCAAACTGCCTGATTTTCTGTCTGTTTATCTGTTTGACTGATTGTCGCTTTATCTGGGCATTTGAATCTGCACAAAATTTGTTGTAGTAGTTACATACATATGTACTTCCATTATTTTATAGTGTAACGTTACACAATTTTCTTTATGTTTTATTTAATTGTAACGATATAAATGTAAAGGAAATGTTTCAATAAATATGACAAGATTATTTTTAAAACTATAGTACATAACAATGTACACATGTATATATCTGTGGGCGTTTGACAAAATACGACAATTTTTATAGTAAACATAATTAGTTAAAGATGAATATTTCTGTCTAATCGGGATAAGTCTAAAGATACGACACAAATGAAATGTAATTATTTTGGTATTTGGAACGACATTTGTTTGTAAGACTAGTTGAAGTCTATAGACTCTTAAAACTGTTGAACGGATTTTCTTAAAATTTTCAAAGTGTCCGAATATGTCTACACTCACGCCCACATACATAGTAAGTATTAAGAATATTTGGACTATTTTAACACCCATATAAACAAGTGTTGGCAAAATGGGAGGGCTGGCTATAGTGGGCATGGCACTTCCCTTATAAATAAAATTTTGAAAAAGTATTTCTGAGAAACGACGTAAGTTAGAAACCTCAAACTTTGTGTGTACAAAGATAAGCGGACTAGCAATAGGGAGCCAAATTTGTATCAAACTGTTAGAGCTAGTATCCTTAAATTTTATCTGAACAATCTTGAATATTAGTGTAATATATTGGCGGATTTGAAATAGGGGGTGTGACACTGCCCATACAATTATTTTTATATCTAGGAAACTAGAATCATAAAATTTCGCAAAAAAAACTTTATCATTAGGAATTAGTAATAGGATTAGTAATCAAATCTCCCTTACAAAATGTCTGTCCGTTTTTTAATAAAATTAATTTTTTGGATGTATTTGGAAAAAATATCTAAATATTAATAAACCCAATTGTACAGAAGATATGTTTCAATTATCAAAATAATTGTATCAAGCAAGTTTTGCACCTATAACAAAAATTATAATATCAATTACAAAAAAAAAATAATTGATGTCATTACACACAACGTTAAAGGAATACTCGACCTTTTACAATGCGTTCAGCATTTTTAAAATACATATATCACTTTATTGTTACAATTGAACATATAAAGTGTTTCATAAATTGTCAAAATTTGATTGATTATTTAAAAATTATAAATATTCCTACCACAAAATTTAAAATAAAATATTAAAATAAAAAAAACTGAAATAGAAAAGTAGGCCCAAAAAATTTTTTCAATCAATTTAAAAATTAATTGAATCAACTAAAAATTTAATCAAAATTGTATACTTAGGTTTCAAACAACGAGATAATTAACACCAATAAAAATTTGTTTAAATAAAAATTAAAGAAAGAGAAAAACATGTTAATTCAAAATAAACTACCGATATTTTTTTCTGTGTACATACAGGTGATTAATTATCAGTTTTCATTATAATACTTGGTCCATATACAAAACTAAAAAAATATCGAAAATATGTATGTTCAATTAAAAATTCAGTATGTATATCTTCGCTTCAAATATTACTTGATTACTTTTTTCCTAAGAGATTTCTATAAACAAATTTACTATTTACTCATCATTATTAGTTATACAATAATTATTAAATAACTTAACTATTCGTAATACTAGCATAAAGTATTTAGGTCATTATCAAACAAATATTTTCTTTTTCCTAAAGGCAATAATGATTTTCTGTCTTTTATTAATTGCTTAGGGTAATGTTTTTATAGCTTTAAAACATCCAACATTTTTCATTTCTGTTGCTTCTTTTACCATTAACATCAATTAATTACTTTATTAAAGATTTAAAGACCCTATTACTTAATAAGAGACACGATACAATTATGGTTACTAATTACTTATAAGATTTGCATATTTTAATGACATTTTTTTTTTGTTCATAATTGTGTTGAAGAGTTGAAATAAACTGTTTTGTTTTTATACATAATATTATTAATTAAAAATGTACTTTGTGAACATTATGATTTAAATTTTATATTTTTTAAATTGATTTTGTGTTTTAATTTGTTACATTTCACAGATGTTCAATAGACTACAATAGTAGTTAAATCTGAACCATTAGACACCATTAATGATAATGATGATTAGCTTTTGGTTATCTATTAATTTGCTAGTGAATCTTGGAAAAAAAATATTTATGCTAAATAAATTAGTTCTTAATTAAAAAGTTCTTAATCGAATTATTAAATATGTCTTTTTGATGGGTTTATAAAAAAAATATTAGATATTGAATTACAAAGATACTATACACATATGGGCAATTACGTGTCAAGTGAGCCAACTCAAATAATCGATTTGAATGAAATTCGCAGCAAGGTTAGTACTATTGGATAGAAGGCCAGATACCGGTCGAGAACTGCAGGTCATAGAGAGATCAAAATTTGCAATTTTACAGAGAATTATTTAAATGAGTGTAACATTTTACTTCTTAGTCCTAGCAAAAATTGCCCAAAGGAATTAGGATAGCTATTTTTCTACAAGTAATCACAAAGCCCCTTAACTCCCAGTTTATAGCGTTATTTTGTTATTATATTTCCTAAGAAAATCAAATTTTTAGAATTTGATATCACTACATGCTAGATTTTTCATCAAAAATGATCAATGAATGATCAAGATAAAGTGTGTGGAGAAATCATATCCATAAAAAGTCCAATGGTTGAGTTTTGTGCTTAATAGGGTTAAGGAAACGATCTAAGTTTTCTTTTTCTATTATAGGTACTTAAAAGATTGTAAGAACGATAGATTACAAATTGAAATCTATTTTTGTTTTAACAGTCGCATTATCCCAGTTTGATATTATGACCAGGGTACGGATAACAATTAAATTCAATTCGATCTTGAACGAATAATTTCGAGCGATTCAAATATTTCATTATTTTGCATATGAAAATTTTCCTCTCGAGAGTTAAAAAATTCTGTAATAAAAAATTAATTTTAATTTATAACACGAAACAAATTTATATATACATTACATTGTACCATGTAACCCCTTATGGATAAATACCTCTTAAACAATGCGTTTAAAACTACCAAATACGAGAAAAATATAAAACCTTTTTTAAAATTAAAATTAATTCTCGAAAGGGGTTTTTGAGTACTCAATTAGTTAATTTTGTTTGCTTGCTTAAGCGCCCAATGAACTTAAGCAAGAAATGCAGTGCAAAGGCCAAATTATTTAAACCCAACATCACTAAAGTGTGTCATGTAAAGCTTGTGCGCACTTTACTGGTCGCAATTTTTAAGATAATTTAATGAAATTTGGCACATACTCTTCTTTTGACCCAAGGATAAACGCTATTATTATAAAATAGTTGAAATCGGTCCATTATTTCGCCTAGCCTCCATACAACCGTATATTCCATAATATGTTAAATATTCTAGTGTGTCACTGGCCCCTATACAAACTCCCTTTCAGAATATGACTTGAAATTCAAAATTCGCTCATAAACACGACTAAATTCTACATAACTTTGAAGTAGACGTAAATGCCTCTATTAAAATTTATAAGGATAGGCCCATATTAAAAAATTTTGAGCTGATTATGGCAGAAATAATTTAAAATATTTGTAGAATATTTTTAGTACACAATATGATATTTAGTGGGTTGGAGAGGAATATCAAAGCTCATACTGAAAATTATAAAAAAAAAATTGGCTTTAGTTCATTTCAGAATTTTTTTTAAATTTATGTATGTACCCTCTTAGGACCAGAAATACACAAACCAATATTTTAATTATTTTTCCCGCAATGAGCCCAAAATTACGGAATTTTTGACACCCAATTCGAAAAGATTTCAGAAAAAATGTTTTAACATATAATATTGAGATCAATATTTTCAATCAATTTCAAAAAAATCATTTTTCAATTATCTCGTATATAGTACATTAAAACGCATCGTTTTAGAGCTATTTCTATAAAAAAAGTGTCTACAGGACACCCTACTATATATTAATAATTGTTTTTTTTATATATAAATTTTTGCCGAATCCACATGATCTTTGGCTTGTCTAATGACATATTAGAACAAAATAATATTTGTTCTAAAAAAAATGAAACAAATTTAAAACATATTTTGATTTCATCAACAAAGAAACCATATTAATATATATTTTTTATTAAATACTTTTTTGTTTATATTTATTTATAATTATATATATATATATATATATTTGTTTTTTTCTTTTTCTATCATGTCTATAGTTTAAAACATTGATATGTATTGTATGTATAATTTACATAGGTTTTTACATAATTTATAATTGTAAAACATTATTATTGCAACAAAATTTTAAAAAACTTTTTTTTTGTAATAAAAGCAAAAAATTATATCAAAAACTAAAAAACAATTTCAACAATAATATTTATGTATATTTATAATAGGTGGTTAATTTTATTTATTATTTTTCATTAATATTTTTACTGAAGAAGTGAAACTCAACTAATATTTTAACAACAATATTGATGGATGCATGGATCAACAAATAATAAATTTTTAATTTTAAAAATAGGCAAAACTATAATTGACTTAAGAGGGAGTTATTATATGTGTATGGGCGTTTTTTAAGGTTTATGTATATAAATTTTCTTACAACACAAAGTAAAATGTTTTTTAATTGACTTTTGTTTATTTCAATTTTGGTTGATAAATTTTTTTAGGAAAATTAAATTTTGTCTGATATTTTTTATTAATAAAATTCTTGTCTTACAAGCTCTCTAGAAATATCTATGATATGTGACAATAACTAAAATATATTTAAGTCTATTATAGTTCAGCCATAGGGGAATAGTTATTTCAATTTTCTATAATTAACAGAAAATGGATTCATATTGAAATGAAAGATAGAAACAAAAGACTTTCAATTACAACATTTTCTATCTTACATTTCCCTATAAAAACCTAATTTTATTCCCTTTTTTTATTTTACTACTTATTTCTTATATTTGGTTTATTTTTCTATTTATTTACATAAATTTCTATATTCTTCATTTTCTTAATAACTCAAGGAACAGTAAATGATATTAAATTTGAAATAAATTTTTCTTTAGTTACATTTCAATAAATGTTAATCTTTATGAAAAGTCTTTAAGTTTGAAAAAAAGTTATTAAAACACATTAAGATTTATTTAGAAAAAAATCGTTTAAATATTTTATGTTTATAAAAACTGGCTGTCAATATGGTTTTCTTTTATTTCCAATATTTTATATGTAAAAAAATCAATTATTTTTGAATTAAACTTTTAAACTTGACTTAATTAAATTTCATTACATTAGTGTTAGTTTTGAATAACAACAATTTTAAAAAAATTATTCAACACACATACATTAATTAAAAAACTAATAAACTTTCAAAAAACATAGAACTTTTGAACGGAACTTTAAAGTTTATATATGAATACTTAATTTGTTTTTCTTTTAGTTTGTATCTTTAAGATCTGATTTGATATGTATATGGAATTAATTTTTTAATTAGATTTTCTTTATATCTATTTATTTGTATTTTGAATTTTGGTTTTTGTTTTGAGGCAGCTCTATAAGGAGTTAATTTTAGACAATTATTGGATTAGACTCTTTTTTTATGAATAACATTAATTATACGTTTACAAATTACAACAAGCTTTTTTTGGTTTGTTCACATTAGATTCAATCATTGTCATACAGTATGATGCCATTTTATATATTTTTGTAGTTTCTGTTCATATTATGATTTTGTATTAAATTGTATATTTATTTTTTATTAAAATTGATTTCATTAATTAACATTGATTTTAAAACAATTTTAAGCAAACAATCCATTGACAATATGGAGCTTTCCAAGTTTGTTAACATTTAGACAACGGATGATGTTGAAAAATTATAAACAGTTAGGAGTCAATTTGGTACCAATTGTGTATATTTCTTTTCCCCTTTTTTATAAGTTAATACTATTTTTTAAATATAGTAAATGTGTTACATATTTCATGAAAATAATATGACTCCTTAAAAATCTTTAAAATTCTTAGCTCATAATGTTTTTATTATTAGTTTCGACACACTTTGCTTAAGATCAAGAGAAAGATCTTCCAAAAATAGTGGGTAATATTTGAGAGGTGTAAGCATATTTTTACATAATTTATTTATCAATTATGGACCTATGATCAGGGCAAGGATTTTCATGCACTAAAAAAAAAATCAAAATATGGGCTTATAATATGGACCATAAAATGGGAAAATATGCACTAAAAATGTAGAAAAAATATGCACCAAAAAAATTTGTTTGTGAAGGTACATATTAATAGATATTCAGATCTTAAGTTTTTGATAACAAATATACAGATTTTTAAAGACTGCATTTTGTACTATAATACCAATTTAAAGAAACCACGACCCCTAGAATGACAAATCAACTTTAAATAATATATATTTATTTTCTGAAAGTGTTAAGCTTAATAGAAATTCTAATAATATTTGGCGAATGAATGTATTTTTGTATAAATAATATCTCTCCTTCTTCTTTCATCGTTTGTTTTTAAGTGAATTTTGGACATGAGAGAGATGTAAGAACAAAATTTCATCGTAACTTCTATTTTCGTAATATTTACTAAAATTTCGTATATAATACGAAATTTTGTTTACGAAATAAATTTTAGTGAAATTAAACATAATGATATTAATTATATTATGATTAAATAAAACTACAACATTTTTATAAAATTTAAGAAAAAGTATAATATTATTCACGAATTATTTTCATAAAAAAAAAATTGAAAATTCGTGTGGAGAATAATTTTGAACTAAAATTAGAAAATTTATTTTAAAATGAAGAAAAATGTTTGAATAAATTAATATTTCATAAATTTTACCATATTTATCCAAAATTCACTTTTTTTCAATTTATGTAAATTAATTTTTTCAAGAATATTTTGCATTATACTAAAATATTTCGTACAATTTCGTATATATATTACGAAAGAATTTCGTGGTGCGAAACAACGAACGATTCGTACGATGTATGACATTTTTCGTATATATTAGGCATGGATTTTTTTGTAGTGTAGTATTTTGTTGTTAAATCGAAATTTGTTGATATTTGTTAAAAAAATAGTTCTAAATATGTAAATACCAAATTTCTTGAACGGTTGTATTGTAGTATGTCGTATTTTTTTATAATTAATTTGTTTTTGTTTCAAAAAATTTAATTTGAAAAAATTTTACGACATACAACGCTACAACTATACAACATCGATTGTGAATTGGTCATTTATTTAATTTGTTAAAATAAAGCTCAATTAAATAATTCAACTCTTAGTGAGAAGACTAATAAAATGACCCTTATGTAAATTTTTTTATGGATTCACAAAATTTTCGGAAAACAAGATATTTCAAAAAAAAAAAATTTAAAATCAATGTTAATTATTTTATTAATAAATTATCTTTTTTCACCATAATTTTGTTAAATTTTGATATATAGTTTTTCTATAAATTTATACTTTAATTGCTTAACTCTTTAAGAGTTCATAAATTTATTTGTAAATTCTGTAACATAATTTTTATAAATGTTAATATTTTTTTTAATATATCCACAATTATATATGTACTTATTCTTAAAGTGCCACTTATAGGTAAATGGCCTGAATATTTGCTCAATTTGTTTGTATAATTTAGGGTATATCCGATATATGTAGTATAATACACTTAAATTTTTAATATATATAATATAGATTACTTTCAATTTTACTTTAAAATGATATGTTTTGTTTTTGTTTTTGCTTCATTTCTTATACTTAATTAAATTTATCAGTTTCTTTTAAAATTAATGATATGTATTTGGTAACTGTAGATTATTTTTAAAGTTTCTTTTTTATAACCTATTTTGGTTTTAACTTGTTTGAATTATGTTTCTATTTAGTTAATTTCTTGGAAGGATTTATGTAATTTACAATTTTAAAAAAATTATGAATCGATGTTTGGAGAATTTGATATACTTTTTTAAAAGTTAAGATTTTTATTCCGAAAGAAATAAATTAAATAATAAAAAAATGTTTAGAACTTGTGAGTAGTTGATAAACAACAGAAAATTTGTTCAGCAATAATTGTTTTAAAAAAGATAATATTCATGAATTTTTTTAAAAACATGTAACAAAATAAGCATAAAATATTTTCAGAAAATTATTTGTTAATTTGTTAAAAAAAAAAATTTATGTACTTTCTGCTGGAACATAGTTCATTTGCTACAACCGAACTTTTAATGATCATGCGGATTTTGCCTAATATTTCAAAATTGTTTTCAAAAAATTTTTTAAAATCAAATTCATTGAATCGTTTAAATTAAAAGAATTACATAAAAACTATTCATAAAATTTTAATTTTTTTATATTTTTAGTAATTTTAATAGTTTTTGTTAAATATTTGTTAATTATTTGTTGTCTTTTTTTTAAATATGTTATATATATATTTGTTTTACTTGTGAATACACAAATGCATTATTTGATATGTATAGGGTTCAATTTTTATCGCAAATATTTAAGTTCTTAGTGAATATAGTTTGGTTTCTAATATGTCCTATATTTAACAATTTTCTTTTCTTTTTTTTCTTTGTTTTTACATACATTAATTAATAATTATCAACATTAAA
This sequence comes from Lucilia cuprina, assembly GCF_022045245.1. Lineage (NCBI taxonomy): Eukaryota > Metazoa > Arthropoda > Insecta > Diptera > Calliphoridae > Lucilia > Lucilia cuprina. The sequence continues at coordinate 26,104,444 of NC_060952.1, forward strand.
ACATTTAATAAATAGAACTTTTTTTAATATAAATTCTCTAAGTGTAAATATAATAAATCTTAACTAATATTTAATAAAAAAAATATTTAGCAACGTAATTATAATATAAAGTAAAAAAAAATTATATTTAAAATAAAAAAATACAATATTTAACAAACATTATTTTGGGAATACCTGAGCATATACATATATTTAACAATTAACTATTTTATTTAAAATGTAAGCTTTTTTTAACTTAATAAAAACCTTTTTCTTAAAAAAAACTAAGCTGAATTATAAAAGAACAAGCTTTAGGGAAGATAACTAAGGATTTGTTTTCTAACACTCCAATAATACAATTAATAACATTGCTTTTTTGTTAATTTAATTTTGGTTAATGAGTATTTAAATATTTATTTACACACATTTTTCAGAATTTCAATTTAGAATAACTACTATATTTGGTTTGTGGTAAATATTCTCTAGAGTGTTTTTAATTCTAGAATCCTTACTAAATTTGTTGTTAGTTTCATTTCATTAATTTTACTATATTTCTTTTATTATTAGTACATATTACTTTTTTTAGTGTAGGATCTACAGTTAATTTCTTTTTTAATATTTGTTTATTTAATTTTTTGTTTTAATTTTATAGTGAGCGTTTTAAATCGTTTATTTTGTTCGTTTAAGCACATTTCCCTTTTCTTATTATTTCTTTGAATTCATCAAAAAGGTTTATAGTTTAACTTGTGTACTTTTTAGTTATTTTTTATTTTTTTTTTTTTTTTTTTTTTTTAGTTTAACTTTTCTATTTTGTTTAAAAGGCAGTATTGTCTTGCTCAACAGTTGGCACAGCCTTACCTCCACCTCCTCCAGCCTGATGATAAGCACTACCACTATTAACACCACCCCCGACACTACCTTCGTCATCACTGTCTCTTCGATTTTGTCCGGTGGCGCTGCTTAACATTCTTTGTACTTGTTCTTGTGCCGTTTGTTGATTTAATCGTTTTGCTTCGTTAATGGGAAGATCATCGTCGTCAGTTTCTAATGCTGGATTTATGCGTCCGTTACGCTCATCTTTGCCCGCCATTGTGGCGGCACCATATGATCGTGCCAATGGACCAGCCATGACAGAAAGCTAAAGATTGGAATAAAAATTTCAAAAATTTGATAATATAAATCTGATCACATAAGAATCCTATATTCTGCATAATTCACAAGATAATTTATTAATTCCTCTAGTTAACTAGATTTGTATATCATTAATAAAACGCTGCTTAAATCAAATCATTATTTCGCCTAGATTCCATACAACCGTAGCCCCCGAATATTGCTTTTGATCTTAATATATTTTTGTGAAAACATAAGTATCTTATTATGATACAAACTGTGCGACCCTAATGTACATAATATGATACATTATACTTATTCAAAATTCTCGGAAATTATGTCGGTATTTTGCTCATATTTTACCAATTTTGGTGATTTGCGCGTTCATATTGTTCTGATTAGAAAGATTTTCGGCAATTCACACGTACATAACCCGATCGTAAAAAAACTCATTGCAAGAGCGTAAAAATTATAAAAATTATCTTTAGTTCACACATCGGCAGAGCATAAAATTTTCTTTCCACACTAACACTACTTAACTCTGTGTTTTTGCATACCATGCACTGAAAGAAAAGTTTGTAACATTTTTTACTGTTTTTAGTGTAGTGACTTCACTACTTTACAGTGTATTGTATTATAAATAACAAAAAACTTTAAAATGTGTGAATTTTTTATGAATAGGATTGGAAAAAATTTAAACACCTATTATTATTTTTGAACATTGCTCTTGGAAATGCATTTATTTGCAATTTTAAATACAAAATGTAAATAAAAGTTAAGAAATAATGAATATTTTGAAATATGACACAAATAATGGATCGTTAGGTATATAGAAATATCCTCCAAGAACTTTTGATGTGCTATAAATGTCTACTAATTGAAAATATTGATAGAAGCGGGTATTACTTTTGTTTAGCAGTTTGTGTCGTTGATTCACCTTTATTAAAATTCCCTTTATTTTTGACATTTACTCAGAAAAAAATTTTTAAAATAATTTTTTTTATTGATAATTTTTCTCGATATATTTTAAAATTAAAATAAATATTAAATATAAAACATTCTCATATGCAAAAATAACTTTCGGCAAACAAAAACAACTTTATATTTAACAACAGAGATTTCTCTATGTGTAACTCTATCAAAAAACTTCCAAGCTCTCATTTTCTCAGTTTGGAAGTTACGTACGTGTGTTGGAAAATAAACCAGAGAGCTCAATTGAGAGCTTGTATGTCCTATACCCACCTTAAAGTATACCAATTGGCTCAGAATCATTTTCTGAGTCTATTTAGCTATGCCCGTCCATGTTAACTTTGTAATCAAACTACAGGCCGCCATTTTGAAAATAATTCAATGAAATTGGTTACATGATATTCTTTTGTCCCAGGGATGAAGCCTATTGAAAATAGTTAAGATCGGTCCATTATTTCAACTGCCCCCATACAACTGTAGGTATTGTAAACCTTGTAATCAAACCTCTTACTTGTTTTTTTTTTCTAATTTTGATTTAATTTAAACCCCCCCGTACACTTTTCTTACTTCTTTGCAGTCGTTACACTCACCTGTTCTCCCGACTCTGCTGGTTCACCAACTCTAACCACATCTTCCGGTATATTCACCACACAACGGAACACATCATAACTTGGTGGTAATTTACCGGATTCAAACATCATTCTGAAAAAAACAATCAGGGTATGTATTAATAATCCATATTCCGAATAAATTACAAAAAAATCTTACTTAGTCCACCATGAAACTAAAATTAATGTAATCAAACTTAAAATCATGGCCATTGTACGGAAGGGAAATAATTGTGTTTGATTTTCTTCATCATAACCGGGGAAATGTATAAGGGCGGGTAAACCCAATAAAGCCTCACCACCCGATAGACGTATGAAAAGTGCTATAATATAAGCCGCTAAACTGCCATAAGTATTGCAGTGTTTCTTGAAATGTACCACCATTAAGAGTTGTGGAAATAATATCACATAGACCAAATCGGAACACATGGACCTGAAAATAAATCATAACATATACACATCCATCCATCTTTAACACAAATTTCTCTTTTTACATACCACAAACCATAGATCGAGGGTATAGTCAAGGCCATTATGGTCGATAATATACCCACAACTATAATGCCACCTCTCATCACCCATATAATTTCCATTTCGGAAGCCTTTTGACGAAATATTAACTTGTAAACATTTCGTGCAAACATTGAAGCGGCGGACAAAACAGACGAATCGGCTGAGGACATAACAGCAGCTGAGACGGCACCCAGACCAAAGAACGATACAAAATCGGGTGTTAAATACTGTAATACCATAGGTAAAATCATACTAGTTTCTTGCACTGTTAACGGATAGGGTCCAGTGTAATCGGTTTCATTCCAAGCTAGAAATTATAGTTTTTGATGGGAAACAAAATATTGTGAAATTTTTGGGAAAATGATTGCAAGTTTTTGAACATACGTGTAGCTTTGGCAATAGCGCCTATTAATACCGGTGGGATAGCCATTAGAATACAACCTGCTGCAGCTACATAGGATAAAATTTGTGCACGACTTGCAGTCTTACTGGATAAAACACGTTGGAAATATACCTGATAGTTAAATAAACAAAATATTACATTTTACTGCTTCTTCATTGCAAAAGTATTTATTAATCAATTTAAACTCACCTGCCAAGGTATACCACCAAATATTAACAACAGACCATAGTCTATATAAAACCACCTCTGCTCCGGATCTACATGACCAATCCAATCGACATCCATTGATGACAGACTTTTCACATGTTCATTGGCCCATGCGAACGGTATACACATCCACAAACCAATAAAAATACAAAACAATTGTATGACATCCGTATAGGCCACCGAATAGAGACCACCAAAGAGTGTATAAAAGATGGCAATGCATGAAGATAAAATAACCGATGTACGATGATCCATATCAATAATCACAGAAAGTGTAGCACCCAAAGCGGCCAAAATACCAGCTGCCCAAAAAACTTCACCACAGAGGGCGGGTAAAAACAATAGGCCACCCATACGTTCACCAAACGAATCTTGCAAAGGATCCAACATGGTAATGTAACCTTGTTTACGCATAGGATTGGCAAAGAATATACCACCTGTAAAGTAAATTCATTATAAGTATGTACATTTTAATGTTCATGTGAATGGACCAGCATTTATGTCAATATCTTTCAAACTTACCAAACACCAAACTCAAGGCATAGCCAAAGGGAGCCTGACACCAAACCAAACCGGAAGTATAAATAGCTTCTGCTGTACCATTAATGTAACCGCCGCCTACCCAGGTTGCTGTAAATAGAATTTAAATGTCAATATCAGAGTGTGCTTTTATAAGCTTTGCAAATGTGTAAAGTATGCTGTTGCCAATTTACTGGAACTAAATTGAATCTCTGATTTTTCAAAATTTCATTAGTAGAAAAAAAAATTTCAAGGGGGTAGGATTAATCATAGAACTAGCACTTTCCGTTCAGACCCTATAGTGTTTATAACAGGCAGATATACTGCCGAACGGACATGACTAGATCGTCTGAGAATTTCATAATAATAAAGCATAGAACTACGCGCAGAGAAAAAACATGGTTCGGCATGGTTAGTACAACTATTCTATATTTTTTGTAACAATATTTTGTTGTCATAACCAAACAATTGTTATTTTTATTGAACTTCATCAATATTATAGTTACTGAAAACATTTATATGTTAATGACAATTATAAATTTGAGAATGATTCTCTGAAAAATAATTATTTTTTCAACAACTAAATAATGATTATTATTTAAACATATATTATTTAGATAAATTTAAACTATCAAATAACCATTAAATGGTAGGATTTTACACGTTTATCATAATTCGGAAAATTTTATTTTTTTATGTATATTTTAATGTGTTACAAATGAATTGACAAAATCAATAAGCATCCATCGAAAATAGTAAAAAAAATATAATAAATGAAATTCTAAGCTTTTCTTAAGAATTGTGTTTACTTTAAGTAGTAAATTGTGTTGTAATAAATGAGTCTTTTATGCTTTGGATTTTGTTTTGTTCTTTTTGCGCAATTTTTATCATTATATCTGACATGTTCAATAGCACTTACCGGTCATTGTAAAGATGCCCACAAAAAGGCCAATAGAACGGCCAGCCAGCATGACCTCCTCCTCAGAATCATTGCCGGATTCCTTTTTACGACCAGCCCAAATACCCACAAATAAGATGAGTAAATAAAAGAGCACAATGCTCACAACACCAGCGATATTAATCATGTTGTATGTGTCTAACGGTAGTTCTAGTTGTAGTTGTTGTTTCCCTTCTAAACAAATAAGTTTCACACACAAACGCTTTCACTTACACAGTAAAGAGTCTTGTGATTTTGTTATTTTATTAGTTTTTCCTTAAACCTTGAAACACGTTACTTTAATTGTGTTGTGTGGGCGGTTTAGAGAGGGTGGTTGGGGGTTCTGTTATTTCAATCCTTGTACAAACGTATTGTGGTATTTTTAACCTTCTTTGTCAATAATAATCTTCTTTTTTTTGTTTTGTTTGCTGCGGTTATTTATTTAGTTTTGCTGTTGTTGTTTTTTATTATAATTATAGTTAGTAGTAGTAGTATGTATTCACTACTACTATAGTAGTTTTTATTTAGTTGAAATATTTTTTAGTTTTGTTTATCTTTTTTTTTCCTCAAGTCCACTTTTTATTCTTTTATGTGTAGTTGGTTGTGTTTTTTTAGTATTTCGTTTAAATCAATAATAAATAATTGATTTAAATTTGTTTTTCTTAGAATCTAGTGAATGTTAGTTTTTTTTATTTAAGTTTTAATATTTTTTTAATACTTTGTTGTTACATTTACTAATGTAATATGTTTGTTTGCAATTTGTTTATTTTACTTGACTAGATTTTTATACTTCACAAAATTTCTCTTTCAATTCGATTTGTTTAGTATTTTTATCGTAGTTTAGTCGTTTTAATAAGCATCAACTAAGAATATCTGTAAAGAGAACAAAATGAATTATACAATAGATTACAATAATCAAAATAAATGTAGAAAATAACAAGGTTGAAAGATTATTATATTATATTCGAATACAATTTACGCTGCACAAAAAATTAGTCGAACAAATTAGCAAACTAAGGAATTTTAGATAACTAAAAGCCTTGTGTCAAGCTTTGTCTAGAATCTTACTTAAGTATCAAAAAGTCACTATTGAATCCAAGTACGTTTATCGAGATATTAGGTAACAAAGATTACAAAAAAATCTATTTTTTTACAATTATCTCGGTTATTATAATTTCTAGAAAAGTAAAGCTTGGTTCATTCTAAAATACCGTTTCTTTAAATGTTTATAATTATATCAATATTTGGTGTGTTGTGACAAAGAATAATAATAATCCTTTTCAAGTTTGTTGCAATTTTTTCAGGTTTCACTCAGAGAAATTATATGAAATTTTAATATCATAGAAAGATTTTTGAGATATGTTTCCAATGAATTAAATTCAAAATATATTGAAAATTTTAAAATTTTTTGGAACCATCAAATGATTTTGCATCTGAAACCCTAAAATTCAGAAAACATATTTGCTCTTAAATACTGTTAAAAAAAGTTCTAATGCTTCTGTCAAAACAAAAATACAAGATATTGCAGAACGTATTTAAATAAAGCATATATTTTATATTGTAGTTGTGGTGTCTGAACTACGTAACAGGTTCTTGATGGATTTTACACAAATGGATCTAAACATACCTCTAATTTCAAAATAATTAGTTTAGTGGCTTAGGTGCAATTGGCTGAAAAATTAAAACGCCATCTGTCGGACAAATTTAAAACTTTACAGGAACACTTCTCACGATCCTTAAAACATGTATTTCAAATTTCGCCCTTTGTGGTTTTTCGATTACGAACAAACAGTACTCTCGTGTTTATAAATATAAAAAGATTTACTTTCTTATTTACAAACAGAATTTTTATTTTATAAAAAGTTTATAAAACAAAATTTCCATACAAAATCTATTTTATAAACCGTTAATAAAATAAAAATTTACTTATTTAATTTTTACTTTCTAGGTCATTTCGTTTAAGACCTTTCCAATTGTTCTCTTTAAGCAAATATTTACATTTCTATTCCTTAAGTCCTTTTGTCTAACTATATCGGCATGTAATATTACAAGGACCACTTTAATCAAAGCGTAATAAACTATTTTTTACACTGTAAATCACAACTGTTTATTAAAATATTTAGTTTCTTTGAAAGTAATTAAAATAATTGCTAAACGATTGTAAACCATTTTTAACAATAATTTCGAAAACAAAATTATTCTCTAAGCTAACATTACTAAATAAATATGAATATAAAGTCTCTAAAGTACCCAAAAGCTTTTATTCTCATGATCCTTTATAAAATCTGTTCATAAATTCATTTACAAATGTTTGTACATATGTCCATACATGTACAATTAACTTTTATAATTTTATTTATATTGTTAACTCGTCGTAGACAATGACCACCAACTGTAGGTACTGTATTAATAATGTCCTTGTTAATGTGGTTTTAACAAAAGAAAAAAAAACAACAACAAACAAATAAACTACTATCAAAAAATGCAATTTATTAAATTAGTTAAATACCCTTTATCATAGTAGCTACTGTATGTTTCATAAATGAAACTTACTTAAATTTTATTTGTATTTATGTACTTATAATATATTTATAGTTGCTTTTGTTGTTTTTATAATATTAAATGTCAAATGTCCTTTAAAAAATACCATGATATAAAAAAAAACAATTTGTAAGCAACAGTAAAAGGACAATGTTTACCGCCTACAGCTTTAATAATCCCCATTAAAAAGAATAAATATTAAATGTTTAAATGTCACAGCACTATAGAAATAAATGTGTATGTATGTATGTACGTACCAGATCATTGTGACAATAGTTTATTTAAAATTTAACATAAATTTAAAAATATTTAAAAAAATAAATAAAATGGTAAATTAGCAATAAATAATATACCTACAGTTCGAAAAATGCCAATTGAAAAATTTTTCTGATATTTATAATGCCAATAATTATCAGAAAAATTTTTCAATTGGCATTTTTCGTATCCTTAGTACAATTTTTCAACAGATGTTTTTTATTTATTACATGGACTATAAAAATTTGTTCTATGATATTGCCCTTCTCAAAAAAATTCACTTCAAATAGCCAACATTAGAAAAATAATGTATTTTTATTTCATAAACATACGTACTGTGGAACTAAATGCAACGTAACATGATTTCTAAAAACAGAAGAGTGTTACATATTTTAATTTATCTAATTTAATTTTAAAAATTAAATTTGATAATTACTGTCTTTCGTAAATATGAATAAATTATTAAACGGTGCAAAATTCGAAAATTGGCCTGATTTACTTTTGTACTTATTTTCGAACATATACGTAGAGGGAAAAAGGCGTTTTGAAATTATTCATAATTGTTCAATAAAGTTATTTTTATACCCTACACCACTATAGTGGGGAGGGTATTATACGTTTGTGCTGATGTTTGTAACATACAAAAATATTGGTCCAATACCCACCTTAAAGTATACCGATCGATTCAGAATCATTTTTTGAGTCGATTAAGACATGTCCGTCCGTCCGTCTGTCCGGCTGGCTGTCCATGTAAACCTTGTGCGCAAGGTACAGGCCGCAATTTTCAAGATAATTTGATGAAATTTGGACCAAGCATGTTTTTTGGCACAAGGACGAAGCCTATTGAAAATGGTTGAAATCGGTCCATTATTTCACCTAGCCCCCATACAACCGTACCTCCCGATTTGAACTTTTTATGCTATAAATCCGTCAAATATTCTGCTATCTCTCTCTAAAAATTGGCACAAATAAGTTTTATATAAGAATAAATGATACTGCAGATTTTCGTAAGGATCGGCCTATATTTGACCCTAGCCCCCATACAAATCCCCCTTCAAAAAATGACTTAAACGTCTAAAATTGACTTGTAACCATTTGTATCGCAATGAAACTCAACAAAACTAACTGTTATTTAGAAATATATCCTTTTCCCAAATTTACCGAGGATCGGCCCATATTTGACCTATATAGAGCCTTATTTAGAAATTTTAGTTTTTTATCAATAAATGGCTTAAATATTTTGGAATTATGGTAATATTCAACATAAAAGTTTCTTTACAAAAAATAAAAATTTTATAAAAAGTAAAAATTTTAAAAATATACTCATGGTGTAGGGTATTATATGGTCGGCCATGCCCGACTATACTTTCCTACTTGTTATTTATTATAGAAATTTGTCCTTTGATATTGTTTTTCTTAAAAAAATTCACTTAAAAGAGCCAACATTGGAAAAATAGCATGTGTTACAGGTTGTATGATCAATATTTTTATTCCTTAAACATACGTACTGTGGAACCAAATGCAACGTAACATGTTTTCTGATCACAGAAGAGTTATTTTTGATTTTTTTATATGGCCTATATAAATATGAATAAATTATTAAACGGTGCAAAATTGAAAAATTTGCCTGATTTATTATTGTTACTTTTTATTTTGTACATAGAGAGAAAAAAGACGTTTGAAATTATAAACCCTTGGTACCAAATTAGCACCAAAGTGTTTATAATTTTTCAAGAGAGTTATTTTTATTAATTATAGAAATTTGTCCTTTGAGGGTAGAAATACAATATTGCGGCTGCGGAGACGGATATTTTTTTATATTGAGTTTTGACAACTTAAATCGTTGAAGAAATCCGCACCAAATTAAAATTTATTTTAATTTGTTAACGGATTTTCTCTCATTTAGAGTTGCCATGCCATGCCATTCATACTTTTAATGAACAAAAACCATGTGGTGAATAAATAAACTATGAAATACAAAAGCAAAAAACAATAAAATGGCTACGAAATCCGCAACCGTAGCCGCACTCCATTTAATTTACATTTTCTCTGGGAAGCAGAAAACGCAACCGCATCCGCAGGTTTGTATTTCTACTCTGATATTGTCTTTCTGAAAAAAATTTCACTTAAAAGGGCCAACATTAGAAAAATAGCATGTGTTACGTACTGTGGAACCAAATGCAACTTAATATTTTTGATTTTTTATATGGGCTATATAAATTTGTCCTTTGAATAAATTATTGAAGGGTACAAAATTCGAAAATTTACCTGATTGATTATTGGTACTTTTTATTTCGTACATGTATTTTTCGTGCATTTTTCGATAACATCAGTTGTCAAAGTATTTACGGATAGTTGTCAACGTTAACAACGAAAATATACACCACATTATCAAATAAACAATAAATAAATAAATAATAAAGAAACTTTTGAATTTTTTCATAATATTAATTTTTTGTATTTTCGCTGTGAAAACGATGTGTTATCAAAGTGACAATGCTATGCTGCCAAACCGGTACGTTTAGTTGTTGAAATAACAACGATGCGTTGTAGAAATGACAACGATGCATTGCCGAAATGACACAAAGTAGTAATATAAATGACGACATGCCGTTGTCAAAATGATAACTGGGTGTTTTTTTTAATACTATACACATCCGTTGTTTAAATGGTAACAGATTTTTGACAACGTATCTGTGTATAGGATAAACATGGTAATGACATGTACTTATTTAAGAACTTAATATTAATTACTAGGAGGATCTTACAAATAACAAATGTACTTTCTTTTTATACTTGACATTTTCAAATGTTGTTTTTTTACAAAAAAGAAAAAAATTATCAAAACTTTAATCCTTATTTCCAGTCCGTCAAAGTAAATGTGTATATGTAGATCTTATTTAGAAAATATCAATAGTTTAGAATTTTTATTTAAAAATTAAACTAATATGTATTAACAATTCTTTTTCACATGAGTAGTGATATAATAATTTCATAAAAAATTAACGCATACATACAATGTACATAAGTTGTTTATATTTATTTATATTAATTCTTCTTTATTGCAAACAATTATCTTTATTTATAAACAATACATTTTATCTAATCTATTACATAAAAAATATATACATTTATATGTTTAATTATTTATAACAAAAAAACCATAAATTAGGATTATGTATTTCTTTTATCTTTTTGGTATACAATAAAATTTACTTCTTTTTCGGAGTTCCTAATAGGATGGCTCTTTAAAAACATAATGTTAAACCAAAAACTAAGAGACTAAACTTAAATCTGTATAAACAAAAAAACTCTCATTTCACCACAAACCTATGTGTCGGTCGTTTCTCAAAAACTCAAAAAATCGACGACAACAACAACAAGACTGGTTAATAAAAATTTCATTCACAAAACTTTGTAAATGTTGACAAATGCGCAGTAATGTATGTATATAAAGGATGAATTTATATTAAAGTTATGGGAAATTAAACTGGAAAAGTACTTTCCAAGAAAACATACCTGCTTACTTACCTCTTACTAGGTGATGTTGAAAATTTTATAACAAAATCCAAAAGCGCACAAATTTGTTTTAAACAGCAACTATTTTTTCATCAGTAGATGGAGGAAAACAAGTTTCAGCTTAAAATTATGCAACGTTTTTTTGTTTCTTCTTTTTTTATGTTAAGTTAAAGAAAATATATTTTTTTAGTTTAGTTGAATAAATTAAAAACACAGCACATTTGACAGGTAACTTATGCTTAAGTTAATAGGTATTATTATTAATAATAATAATAAAAACTTGTTTTTGTAAATATAATAGTAGTCAAACAAATAGGAATAGTTTTAAACGCCTCCTTTAGTAGTTAGAAGAATTTATTATTTCGTTTGGCTTGATAAACAAATTAATTGCCGCAACTATCGCCCCAACGTAAGGACGTCTTTTGAGACGGACTATTTCGTGTTTTATACTGTAAACCACACATGGGCTCTATTAATATTAAAAAAGCACTTCATAGGGAATAACATTTATTTAATACTGTTTTTTTTAATGTATCTTTATTTTAGGTTAGAATTTGTTTAATATTTAAAATAGCACTTAATACAAATGCCTTACTTTTGCATAAATAAAGATCGTAGAAAGTAAGCACATTTAAGGAATACTGTATATTGAATGCAAATATGTCTTGATTTTTAACTAAAATTATGCCACAATTATTTATGATACATATACTCTTAAATAAAAATGTATATATTATTAAGAGAATTGTTGTGTTAAAGAGAATTGTATCTGTTGTTATTTCAAGGAGAGTCACTATTCTCACACTTCTTTTTAGAAGAACAACGCGCGCGCCTATAGACACACTTTATTTTATGTCAAAATTACAGTTAAATGTCACACTTCTGTTATCATTTAATCATATGAACTCACATGGAAAATGTTCCGATATATTTTTTTTAAATACAATTTTTTAATTACTTAAGAATGTTTCTTCAGAATTTCCAGGTTTCAAGTTTTCTTTTTAAACTTTAAAGGTGGTTAAAATATTTAAAGGATTTTATCTTTATTACGTTTTCTTTTTATATATATTTTTTAATTAAATTATATTGTAAACCTTCTATTCGTTTTTTACTGCCACAAGAACAACAAAATGTCTGTATGTATATAAAAAATCAAAAAAAATCTTTACGCGCTTAACCTTTTTTAATGTTCTTGTAGTTTCAATGGTAATTTGCTAACTGAATTGAACTTCATTGGTTTTCTGGAAATATTTTCTAGTGTATAGGTATTTACTTCGATGAATATTAAAGAAGTATTTTCCTTCGATAATGAACCTTGTATTGGAATTGAGAAAGTTCATTTTATTTCCATTGATTTCTTTTGAAAGGAGAATAGACAAATTATTCCATAATTTTTTTTTTTTTTTTTTTTTTTTTGAAAAGGGGAGAAAATGATTTTTCCATTGCCCCTTTATCATAAACCATTGGAAAAACAGTTCTTATGATTTTAAATATTTTGGGAAAACCATGGTGAAAAGCTTTACTACTTTTTTTAAGAATTTTATTTAGCAGGTACAGAAACATGTTCTTTTATACCATACACCACAATAGAGAAGTTTATAACAAGTAAAAACATTGGTGCTATAGTCATCTTAAAGTATATTCCGAATCAATTTAAAGTATATTCCGAACCAATTTACAAGTCGAAATTTCAAAAACTATGTGTGACTGTCTAGGCATCATAAAATCACACAAATAACGAAATAAGTTAAATTAAAATTTATATAATTTTTATTTATTGTTTAGTTCACATTTAAAAATTAAAAATTATAATTAATAAACATATCTTTTATATACAAAAATATTGTATACAATTACATATCTCTAAATCTAAATAACAGATTTATTTAATGATTTTTTGCCAAATTTCATTTTCTTCTTTTTGGGTTCTTTACTGTCAGATTTTGGAGAGTCTAATGGTTCATCCAAACGTTTAATACCACTATGAAAAAAATAAAGCAAACATAAATTTGTTTTAAATGAAAAATTTATAAATTAAATAAATATAATTAATAACTCACCTCTTAACCGATATCAGCTTAGATTTGCCCTCTTTCCCCGATAAAGCCTTTGACCAATCTTCATCGCTGCCTTTAATGGCAAACTCTTTAAGACTTTCCATTTTAAGTCGTTTAAGTTCGTCTTTTTGTTTTTTCGTTATTTGTTTGGCGGTCTCTTCCAGCTCCTCGTTGAGTGACAAAGATATGGGTTCGAAGTCTTCACCTCTCTTTAGTTTTGTTTCACTAACCATTGTGCTTTCTATATGACCTTCAATGACATTAGAGAAATATTTCGATGTTTTCTTAATTATGTCATAAAATTTGGCCAATATTTGATTTCCGGGCATATTTAATTCAGCTCCAATGGCATCTACGGTTTTACCTTGCACGCCCATTGCCAAAAGTATGGCCTTTTGTAAAGCATCAATTTGCAGATCATTAAGTTTACCTTGGAAATATAAGTAACTTATATCATGTGTTAAATCTAAAATCAAACGAAATTCAATTTGATTGCGTGAATAAGATTCGAGACGTTGTAAATCGTGTGGCAAAAAGTAGGTGTCTAGGATCTGCTTATTCAGTTCATCTACTTCAATTTTTACCCATTTGTTGTCTAACAATGAAAGTGCTAGACTTGTGGGAAATTCTCTGAAAGATTTACTTAATAATTTTAAGATACGTCTTCTGAAATCGTTGAAGTAAAGACTCAACCATTCAGCATTTATTTTTTGATTTAAACCTGATTTGTCTAATGTGTGCAACATTATGCAGGAATGTTCACCAGTCAAATCGTTGGCCTTCTGACTTAGATATACTGGCACAAAGCCCATATTTTTCCAAAATTTCAATAATTCCTGCGTCAAGCCATATGAAGTTCCTAAATAGTCTATGTGTTCAGGTAATCTTTCATTTAAACGTTTTAATAGAGTTGGTATCTTGCGTCTTGGTCGTATTTGTTCTTTCAGCAAGCCTAATTGTTCCTCTTCCACCTCTTCGATACCATTTTCTTCGTCATTAATCTGTTCATTTAGATCTGTACATTTACCAGCATAATAATCTTTCAACAGTTTAATCGCTCTTTTGCCATAACCCATCTTCAAAAAATAGGAATATAATTTAGCTTATCTGTTTAATATTTAAATTGTAGAATTTTAAAACTTACTCGTTGGTAGTTAGGATGTGTTGCAATGCGCACAATTCTCACACCAGCCAATTTAGGAAATTCCCTATCGCCATATTGTTCTGATACATTCCAAGGTATTAAGTCGCCACTGGCTTTTCTGCCTCTACCCAAAGAGTCTGTTATTGTTTGTGAAGATATTTCACCTTCTAACGCCACCTGTACTACCACCAATATTTCAGGCAATTGATCTTTTCTTTGTATGGGTCCCAACAAACAGAACAAGTGATGGGCTGGAGCATCACTCATCATTTGCAAATCATTGGGACTGTTTTTATAATGTGAAGAAACATATATGGAGACTAAACGATGCAAAAATGATTCGGCTGCTTTGTGATAAGAGAACAAAGCATCACGGTCTACATAATAAAGTTCACAAGCATCCGGAGTGGGGCAACCAGAACTAATGTTTGGTACTGCATTGGTGGCATCCAAACATAAGAGATTTATCAACCAGCTCTCAATGTCATCTCCTTCCGTATAACGTATAGACTCATCCAGTTTGATCTAATTTTAAATAAAAATACTTTATTACAAACAATTTTACTTTAGTCGCTGCCAAATATATATCTACCGGTGGTGGTGCATTATTCTCCTTTTGCAATTGTGATATCAGCTTTAAACTCAGTGATCTTCCTGTACCCTCATAACCGTTTATAGTCGAAGCCATAAAAATCAAATAAGGTCCCATCATTTTCTTTACCAATGGCAGGGGTATAGCAGCAGCTTCATCAATTAATAGTAAATCGGCTGCATTTAATAGGTGTGTATCATTTGGAGAAATATATTGAATTGTTTGACGATTTGAACGTGTTATGTTAATGCGTATTATAGCTTTTTTGTAATCTGGATTTGTAGAGCGTATAATTGTATAATCTGTATGCTCTTGATATTCTAAAGCATCAAATCCTTTTAATACAAATTCAAATAATGTTATTAAATTTTCGGGATGTGGAGAAGTTACATAAACATTAACATAACCGAAAGCAATCGCTGCAGCAATTGAAAGTCCCATAGCGGCAGATTTACCCCGACCACGAGCTGCTGTCAATGATGTAGGTGGTCTGAAGGGTGAAGACAAAAATATTTGAATTTGCAATTAATTTTTTTGTAACATTTAGGGTGAATATACTTACTTTAATTGTTTTTCAGCAAGAGCTTCAATGAATTGTGCTACTGCCTTAGCCTGATCATATGTTTTGCAAAGATTTACTAGAGGACCCGCTGGAGGTGTATCTCTTAGGTTTTCTTTAATTTCAACTAATAGTTCATTATTTTCCGATTGATGAATATCAGCAGGCTAAAAACATAAATAACAAAATATGGCCATAATTTAAAAACATTAATAAAAAGAGCATATCCGACTATAGTGATGTCTCTTTTTGTCTCTAGTGAATTTGGAAAGGCAATAATTTTGAATCGCAGAATCGATATCGATAATTAATACTATATTTATAGTTATTAGAGTGATTTTTAAAGATTCTTGACCGTCAAAGCATAATTCAAGAAATTCAATTTATAAAATAATAATGAAAAAATAGTTCCTCCTTACTTTAATAATTAGAATATCTATAAATATTTACTTACATTCACTGGTTCCACATTAATAGTTTTCGAACTTAAGGGTAGTACGGTTAAGTCATCATTTACAACAAGGCATCTCTTACAATCGGCCAAGGAAAGAATGAGACGTTCATTGAAACGACATGTAACAGTTTGATGGGATTCAGTACGAAAACGTTTATGTACATCCATACTCATTGTAAATAATTGTTTAAGTGATGTTAAAGTTTTAAGCAGCAATATAATGAGACCACCACCTTCAACCGTTTCCACAGTACGGGCCAAAAGATTTGGTGTCAAAGCCTCAAAGTCTTGCAAAACACAAACGCCATAAGTTCTACCCAATATGGCATGGGTTTCCGAATAATAACGACCATGTATTGTGGTAGAGACACGGAAAGTATCGAATAGATCTGCATCATTGATGTCAATTTTTCCGGCAGCTATTTTCTTAGCACGCTTTTTACCATGACTGAATGCAATTGTTTAATATTTTTTTAATTCCTCTTTAATTATGTGTTTAACTTACTTGGATATAGCTTCATCTTTGTTCTTATAACACCATAAAACAGTTGGTCGAGCTTTGACAGTGGATTTCGTTAAAATATCATAAAGTATGGGCACTTGATCTCTGCCCTTGTCACCAATTATTATAAACATAGTACGATGTCCTAACTTTACACCATTTTCAATCATTACTCTAATACGATTGTCAATCTTCTTTTTAACCATATTGTTATTATTTTATTATTAAAGTATTAATTTAAAAATGGAAATACTTTTAAAGTTATGAGAAAACTTCTTGCAATACTAAAACACCAATCAAGTAAGAAATGCACGTGTATTTTGATTTGTTTTTATTTCTTCTTCTTGTTCATATTCTTTTGAAATAAAAGTTGCCACATGAACAAAAAATATCAAATAACAATGCTGCTAATTAGCAATAATTTATAAGAATTTTTTTATGATCAAAAACTTTAAATAAAAGTTATTTTCAGGCTTATTAAAGCAAAATTTCTTTCTGGTAGGCCTTTGTTTCGGCAAGTAATTCTATACCAATTTGAAATTCGGGTTTCAAAATTCGTCTACACCATTTCTTTAAAGCACGAAAACACAAATTGAAATTGAAGTTTTTTAAATGAATTTCAAAATGTACTACTATATATTTATATATATTTATGTATATATTATTTATTTATTTATTTATTTATTTATTCAAAAACAATGGCCGTAAGCCGTTAAAAATAATTATATACCAACTGAATTGAAATCAGTTCTATAATATTGAATTTAAAAATATATTTTTTTACCTAAAATTTTATCATTGATCTGGCAGCACAAGGCGTTTTTACAGAATATTATTTAAATTCGCCTTGATACACATGTGCTTTAAAATTATTTGTTTATTGTTTATTCTACTCTAAAATAGTAAAGTGTAATAATTTATTTATTTGAACATTGTTATAAACATTAAATTACTTAAAAATGTCGTCTTGGAAGAAAGCTTCCAAAAGCAATCAAAAGGTACACAGGGAAAGACATCAACCTGAGTCGCGACAACATTTGGGTTTGTTGGAAAAGAAAAAAGACTATCGCAAAAGAGCTCGTGATGCTGAAAGGAAAGCTAAAACTTTGCAAATCTTGCATAAACGAGCGCTCAATAAGAATCCGGATGAATTCTATCATCACATGATACGTTCCAAGTTGCATGATGGAGAACATCACGAAGAGGAGGAAAAGGATGAACATAGCAAGGAACAATTGGCCTTAATGGAGACACAAGATATAAAGTACGTAACAATGAAACGTACTATGGAGGCAAAGAAAATAAAACGGTTGCAGTCACAGCTCCATATGATAGACTTTGCTAATACAGTGCCAAATAAACATTTATTTTTTGACGAAAAATTTAAAGATGCTGTATCCGAGGACGAGGATGATGTTGTGCTTAAGGGCAAGGAGTTAAGTGATATGGAATTAGCTGAACGTTTAGAAACTCACCCTAGCATGTTGGATAGAAAAACTAATAGACCAAGATTACAAGATTTAGAAAAATTACATATTCCTGAATTAAGTCCAGAAGTAAATTTTTTTTTATTATTATAACTGACTTCATATTCATAATAAATACATTTTTTACAGGAAATCAAAAAGGCAAATTTGTTAAAACAACAAGCATATCAGGAGCTTACTAAACGCATTGAACGTGAGAAGGAGTTGGCAGTGGTTCAACAAAAATTAGAAATCAAGCGTGCCCTTCAACAGCCTCGATTGTTGAAGCCCAAAAGAAAGCAACCTGGCACCAAAAATACAGCTCCTGTATATGAATTTAAATATGAGCGCAAAAAGTGAATATCAGTTATTGTTATTTAAAATTACTAGATTTTTATGGAATAACTCTGATTGAAATACAAATTTATTTAGATGAGTAAAATGGTTTATGACATTCTACATATTAAAAACGGGAATGATATTTATACACTAACAATCAATATGGAGGTTTTGATGCGTTTATGCAAAAATACCGTTCAATGTACCCCATTTTAATATACAATTTAAATGTTTGAAAAAATGAACTTACTGTTTATTTAAATTGAGAAATTTTTTAAAGACTTAAAAATACGTAAATACATACATAGTCATTATTTTAAATGTTTGTATTACAAACTTTCTAATCGATTTTATTAATAACCAAATTTTTTATTTAATTCAGTAAAACCATCACCGGTTTGATTTTCTGGTGGTACCCATTTGGCATACTTATCGGATGATTCTTCTACATCATCTTCCATCATATCAACTTCTTGACGTTTCCCACGTTGACGTATACGATGACGACGTTTTTTACCACTATTACAGGATTCTGTGCTATTGCATTCAACGTTTTCTTCTTTTATTTCGTTACTAACTTGTTTTAAAGTTTTATCTACACCATTTTCATTATCGGGAACTGACAAAGTTATCTCTGTTACCTCTTCACTATTTGTTATTTTAGATGTTATTTCTTTAACATCTTCTGCTGAGTTATATTTACTTTCATTTATTGGAACATTGTCTGATATGTCGTTATTACTACCTTTACCTTCCATTAATTTATTTTTAACTGGTTCTTCAACATCGTCTTTTTCTTCTTCATCGGAGTCAAGAAATTTGGCAGGCTTTGATGTCTTTGATGTGCTAGATGTTGATTGCACTTTAACAATTTTGAATTTACTAAATTGATTACGTTTACCAATCATTGGTAATTGCTTCTTTATTGTTGACTGTTCGTTTACTTCAGATTGTTTGTCATCTGAGCTTGGTTTGCTAAATGGCAAATCTATGGGTTTTGCAATTTTAATAAGCCTCTGTACTCTTTGTTTTTCAGATTTTAATCTTTGTTCTTCAAGCTAAAAAATAATAAAATTGTTTAAGCAAATATATAGATATCATGAGTTACTGGTATTTACTCTCAATTTACGAATTTCAGTTTTGTCCATTGGCATTTCATTTCCTTGCAAATTTTTCATAAATGCATCTAAATCCTCCCCATCTTCCAATTTGTTTGCCTTTAATCGTTGTTGTTGTGCATGATATTCCTGTATTTTCGAATCGATTTGCTTTGTTTGCTCTTCGATTTCACGTTCTTGTTTGAGCTATAACAAAAAATCATAAAAAAGTTTACATTTAAATAATACTTTAATATTGTTAGAAATTCATGTACTTTACTTTATCAAATAAATTTTCAAGACATATAGAGGTAGGATTCTGATTCAAGAACAAATTGAAAACTTCTATGTATATAAAATACACTTACCAAATCTTCATAGGTTAAAGTAACACTTGTATTAGCATTAGCTTTTCTTTGTTTCTTTCTAGCAACATCACCGGTACGATCCCAATATTCATCATCATCTGAACCGGAGTCCTGAGACTTTTGTTTTCTCTTTAGAGGCTCTTGATTTGCTTGCCTTAAAACACCATGACGATCTAAATGACGACAAGCTTCTAATGCACATTGTACAACACAGTCTTTCTTTTTGCCTTTGTGAACCACTTCGGCTACAATCGGACGACCATTTGCATCATCAATGGGCAATTCAACACGACATACAAATGAACCAGCTGACATTTCATCACATTTATATACTAATTCCAGGCCTTCCCTTTCAAAATAACCACGTAATGTTTTTTTGGGATCGTCCAAAAAAAGTTCTTCATTGTTTGAGCTGGCATATGGATTGTGGGTTAAATCGGTTTCTTCGTCAGCATCTTCTCCCATACCCCAACTGCAACCTTCATTATTAGCCCTTTCTATGGCTTCGTCAGCTAAACGTTTCTTTTCTAAAGCGGCTTGCTCCAACTCTTGCTGGCGCTTGGCTTTAAGCTCTGTGATAGATAACTCTGACTCGGGCTCTTCGTCTTCAGAAGGACCTTGTAAAATGTATGATCTAGTACTGGCTCCCAATCGCAGCATATGGCCAACTCTTACACGTATATAAACTTTGGCTGGCACTCTTTGTTTATTTAAAAAGGTACCATGGGTACTACCCAAATCGTATATATACCAACCTTCTGGAGGGCTTTTGTCTTCAATGTTGTTTTCCGATTTATCAGTTAACTCTTCCTCGTTATGATTTATATGTTCAACCTGCTTTGATTTTGGCCTATATTGTAGAATTGCATGAAATCTAGATATAGTGGGATGTGCCATTTCTATATCATTTTCCGGTAATCTACCAAAAGTCCAGAAAGCCTTATTTTGCAATTCTTTTATTTCATCGATAATTTGTCCAGACTTTAAGACTTCAAAACTATAGTTATTTCCATTACTAGGCCTGTCCGACCACTGTGGTATTTTGTAAGGACATAATTGTGTTGGCACTTGTGGTTTCGTTGTTGATCCAACACTGCTTTCAATATTTTTTGCTGGAATTTCATTAGGTTTCTTTGCAGGCGCGTTTGGATTTTCCACTTTGATAGGAGCGACAGGTAAACCAGGTTTTTTAAATTCTTCCATTTTACAAAATTATTAACTCTTAACTAAATTAAACGTTTAAATTATTGTTCAAAGTAAAATAAATAAATGTTTTTACTGACAGCTGGTTTTGTTTACAAATAAAACTGTATTATCATTATTTGTAAATGCGATTTTGCTGTCAATTGCTTACAGTAGGACGCTTATTTTGACAATTAAATTTTTAAGTAAGCAACACTGGCAATATCGGCCAGAGACTTGCGCCGATTCGGCTTAAGCCGACTAAGCCTAGCCGCCGAACAAAATGTCAAAACCGCCGCAGCCGAAATTTTTTTATTTCGTTAATGGGGAGAAAAAATTACCAAAAGTTGTAAAAACGGGAAATTTAATTTTATTCAAGAAACACTGAATATGCTAAATGTGATGTAAACATTTTGGGTAATAAATTGGGGGATTACCAATGAGAGGAGCGGAACCTCCCATATGAATTAAATACAAAAATTCGTTTATCTGGGAAACTAATAGAACTAAATTCTTCAAATTTGCACGAAGAACTTTAATATTCATCTGAACATTTTGGAGAAAAGAGGGCGGACTTTCATCTGGGGAGTTTGGAGCTCCCATATGAATTAAATAGAAAAATTCGTATATCTGAGAAACTATTACAGCTAAAAATTTCAAATTTTACTGAAAAACATTTAGAGAAATTACAATAATTTGCGTGGAATCTCCCATATGTAACAAATTGTATATCTGAAAACCATTGTAGTTAGAATCATCAAAATCGTTAAGTGGGTTTCTTATATTGCTTTATGGTAGCACAGCACACTGGGTATAGCTAGTAAATAAACAAATAAAATATCTTTGTTTTTACGCTTTATATGAGGATAGGGTTAAATATCGGCAGATCCTCGTAAAACTTGGAGAAAGGATTTGTTTTTAAGAATTTATTTTTTTAAGAATTTTTTATTCATCACTGCATAATTTCTCACACAACTTTTGAGCTTGCTCTGTGTTGTTGTAAACAATAAATTTGCTTCCAAAATCCCACTTTCTGATCTCTCGGATTCCGTTTTTATTTAAAATCGTTGAAAATTTAAAACCAAACGTAGTTGAAAACTTAGCCGGCTTACAGTCGATTTTAAACCGCCGCCGACATATTTAGTATCAGTCACGCAGCCTTTAATATTTGTTGGCGTAGGGCTCTGATACAGCTCGCGGTACATTTCAAAAAGCCGTGATATATTTGTTGTGTTTTTAAAAATTTTATTATTTATTGATTTTTCTATAAATTATTTATAAAGTAATAAACAATCAAACGTAAAAATGACTTTTTCCCAGTCATTTGAATTTGGTAATAGTACTTTTATGAAGCTGGAAAGTGAAGTGAATCATGCCATACAGGACGAAGATAAAGCATTAGATGTAATCTTGGAATCTCCAACTGCACCAAAATTTGCAAATAAATCATTAAGTAGAACTAAATCTCGTTTGATACAAACTGCTACCCAAAGCCATAAAACTGGAGATACCACACATCGCAAATTCAGAAGAAGCAAATCTGACTCTACATTACCCAAAGCATCTGCTAACACTAATGGTGCAGATAATTATTCCGATTTTTTTCGAAGTGATTTTTCATTTCAACACGATGTCACCGAAGGAAAGCCTAAACATCATACCGAACATAAAAACACTTCCGTATTAAGAGTATCCCAAATAGAAGCAGCCTTTAACGATATGGACAATATAGTAGACGCTGAAAATGATACTGATAATGATGTTGAAAACTCCTTTGAAAAACCAATATTTTCTGAAGACTTAAAAGATCTACTAGAAACCGAAGATGATAATAATATATGGCAAGATTCATTACCACTGTCAGCCATAAATAAAACTGATGAAAATATTGATGATCCTCCTGAAATCCTGCATGAAATTAGTAGTTTTATTTGTCCTCCCAAAGATAATGACGTATTACGAGAACAACTTTTAAATAAAGAATTAGAAATTAGTCACCGAATTTTTAAGGAATCCCAGCAACCACAAGAAAATGTATCAGAACGGAATATAAGCTTAAGCTGTATGTCTCCAGATCAATTGAAATTTACTCAGGAGTGTTCTCCTTCCGGATCTAATATAAAAACTAAACACGAGGTGATAGATAATACCTCTAAGCCTAAGAGAGCAGCAGACAAGTGTGAAGAGATTGTAAAAAATGATTCAAATATTATTGAAAAATCAAAAGCAATGGAATTTCCCACCGATAATTTAGAAGCATTAAAAAGTATTAAAGCGTGGAACTTACCTTTGAGCGTTTTAACAGAATATGAACGAAAAGGTGTTAAGAAAATGTTTGACTGGCAAATACAGTGTCTAAGTAATCCAAAAGTAAGTATACAATTACTTTAATATACCTATTCGATATTGTAATGCATTTAAAATCGTTAACAATATTATAATCATAAATATGATGTTGTTTATACAAGAATCTTTCTCTGCCCTGCAGTATTTGTATATCATAAGCGTGAAATAAAAAAAAATAGATCTCTGAGCTAGACAGCTTAAACAAGAATTTAATTCAATTAAAAAAAAACAGATCAATCTGAAAATAACTATACAATATTAACATGGAAACCGTTTACTATAAGTGTACATAACATTTACCTTTTTCAGGTTCTTTTTGAGCATTGCAATCTTGTATATTCTGCTCCTACTTCGGCCGGCAAAACTTTGGTTAGTGAAATTTTACTTTTAAAAACTGTTCTGGAACGCAGTAAAAAAGTTTTACTCATTTTACCATTTATTTCTGTTGTACGTGAAAAAATGTTTTATTTGCAAGATTTATTAACATCGGCTGGCTATCGCGTAGAAGGATTTTTTGGTGGATATACCCCACCAGGAGGATTTGATAGCATTAACGTGGCCATTTGTACGATAGAAAAAGCCAATTCAATTGTCAATAAATTACTAGAACAGGGAAAATTAAATGATATCGGCACTGTTGTAGTCGATGAAGTACATTTAATATCAGATCCAGGAAGAGGTTATATTTTGGAATTACTACTGGCTAAAATTTTGTACATGTCACGAAAATATGGTTTGCAAATTCAAGTCATTACTATGTCTGCCACATTGGCCAATGTAGAACTATTGAAAAAGTGGTTGGATGCTGAATTATATATAACTGACTTTCGTCCAGTGGCTTTGCAAGAAATGATTAAAATTGGTAATAAAATCTATGATAACCATTTGAAATTATTGCGTTCTCTTACGGAGCCCTCAGTCAATGTTAAAGAGCCATTTCCGGAACTACAAAATGATTCGGATCATGTGGCCCAATTGTGTATAGAAACTTTAGTAGATGGTTGTTCAGTTATTGTATTTTGTCCCTCAAAAGATTGGTGTGAAAACTTAGCCACACAATTAGCTGGCGCTATACATTCATTGGGAAAACAAGGTGGAGAATGGGGTACTAAACTAAGAAATCAAATAAATCGTCAAGCTATTGATCATGTTAAGGAACAATTAAGGGATATACCAACTGGTAATCATTTAATTTAATACGTGATAAACAAAGTAATAATGTATATTGTGTATATTAAGGTTTGGATGCAGTTTTGGACAAATGCATAACCTACGGTTGTTCCTTTCATCACGCTGGCTTAACAACAGAAGAAAGGGATATTGTGGAAGCTAGTTTTAAATCTGGCGCTTTAAAAGTTATTGTAGCTACCAGCACTTTAAGTTCAGGTAAGTTTTGTAAAATAAAGTAAATATAATTTATGCTAATTTAAATGTTTTAAGGTGTTAATTTACCAGCACGTCGTGTTTTAATAAGATCTCCTTTGTTTGGTGGCAAACAAATGAGTTCTCTTACATATCGCCAAATGATTGGACGAGCTGGAAGAACTGGAAAAGTATTTCTTTGTTTTTTATATTTTTATTTTTTACACTTAATATTAATTTTCTTTATAGGATATTTTGGGAGAATCTATTTTAATATGTACTGACAGTAATGCACGTGTGGGTAAAGAGTTAATAACGGCTGATTTAAGACCCATATCCTCCTGCCTAGACCACGACAGTAGTGTATGCTAAGTAACATATATTTATTTTGTTTTATGTTAATTATGAAGACGGATTTCATTTTGATTATTTAGACACATCTGAAGCGTGCCTTGTTAGAAGTTATCTCTTCAGGTGTTGCTACCAGTAAGGAAGATATTGATAATTTTGTCAATTGTACATTATTGAGTGCTCAAAAGCAATTAGAAAATCAAGAGAAAGAACAAAGCCAAGATGACTGTACTGATAGCGAATACATTGGGGGAGCTTTAGATTTTCTTATCGAGTATGAGTTTATACGCTTACAAAAGAATGAGGAAACTCAAGAAGAACATTATGTAGCCACTCGACTTGGTCATGCTTGTTTAGGTAAAGCACAAGTCAAATAATTATACTTTAAAAATATATATTTAATATTTTATTATTTCTCTTAGCTTCATCTATGCCTCCAACCGACGGTTTAATATTATTTGCAGAATTGCAAAAATCAAGACGTTGTTTTGTTTTAGAATCTGAATTGCATGCTGTTTATTTGGTTACTCCTTATTCGGTATGCTATCAATTGCAGAATTTGGATTGGCTATTATTTCTCGATCTCTGGGAAAAATTAACACCGGCCATGAAAAAAGTCGGAGAGCTGGTGGGTGTAAAAGAATCATTTTTGGTAAGAGCCATGAGGGGTCAAACTAAACTAGATTACAAATTAATGCAAATACACAAAAGGTTAGTTTTTTAAATGTTTAAATATTCCATAATAATTAAAATATGAAAAACAATAGATTTTATACTGCACTGGCTTTGCAAGAGTTGGTTAACGAAACTCCTATTAATGTAGTTGCAATCAAGTATAAATGTACACGAGGAATGTTGCAAAGTTTGCAACAAATGTCCTCAACTTTTGCTGGTATTGTAACATCGTTTTGCAATTCATTGCAGTGGGATACTCTCTCATTGATTGTCTCACAATTTAAAGAACGTTTGTATTTTGGTATACATCGAGATTTAATTGATTTAATGCGCCTACCAGATCTGTCACATAAAAGGGCTAGAGCACTATTCGATGCTGGAGTAACATCATTGATTGACTTGGCCAGCGCCGATGTATTGAGTATTGAGAAAATTCTTTACAATGCTTTTAGCTTTGATTCAGCTAAAAAACATGACAATGAAAATGACTTTGAGGCAGCTCAACGCAATGAAGCAAGACAATTTTTTATAACTGGTAAGGCAGGCCTCACAGTAGCTGAAGCTGCAAAATTACTTGTCCAAGAGGCTAGACAATTTGTTCAATATGAAATAGGTGTGGGTAATATTAAGTGGTCTCAAAGTGTTTGTGAGGATAACAAAGAAGATAATAATAATGAAAATGAAATGCACATGTCTTATGAAGAAAACAAATTTCACAATGTAATGGTAAAGTATAATTTGGATCAAACTAATGACAAAGCCAAGGATACAAATGATAAAATCACTGAAAACATCACAAATGTTAAAAATAAACAAAATCCATTAGAATCTTTGGAAAAGAAAGATAACGTAGACAATAAGTTAAAAACAAAGTATGAAGATCAGAATGTCGATGAGGGTAAGAGTTTGAATTCAAATAGAAATACAAATATTAATTCTGTAGAACAAAGAAAACAAAAAGAAAATATTCATCCCAAAAATATTCACATGTCATTCAAAAACGATATTTGTCTAGCAAAACCACTGGAAAGCATTAAGAAAATAAAACAATCTCCGAATGTTAATCAGAAAGAAAACAATACGACATTTGAGGATGATTCCAATCTCCTAAATTTGATAGAAAATGTAGAGAATAATGCAAAAGCCAATAAAGAAATAATTCAAAACGAAAATATTAAAAACGAAAAACAAACCGAAAAGCGCAAATCTTCTGAAAATCGTAAACAAAATGTTGATGTTACACCACCTAAAATGCAAAAAGAAAATATAAAAAGTGTAACAGTTGAAAAGCGAAAATCTTCGGAAAATTCGAAAAGAAATATTGATGTTACACCACCCAAAATAGCAAAAAAGGAAACAATCGCTAAAATTGAATCCAAGCAAACAAAAATAAATTCCATTAAAACAGCTAATGTAACCTTAATAGATCAACGTAAATCATCAGACCAATTAAAAGATTTAGCTGTTACTCCTCCAAATGTTATAAAAACGTCGGTACCAAATAACAACAATAAAAAAACCATTGAGACTGATGAGAAACCTAGTACAAGTCAAAAAGCCCAAAGATTGTTAAGAGCCAAACAACTGTCTGAGATGAAGAAACAAGAATGGGCAAAAAGAAAAGATCTAGAGCAAAATAAATTAGCAAATACACCAGAAACTAAATCAGCGACAAAATCTAAAACCTCTAATACTCCTGATAAAAACGTAGATAACTCTACTCCAAAAGCTGCACTGCAAACCCAAAATAACAGAAAACTTCAAAATACGAATAAGAACTCACCAAATACTCCAAAAACAATAAACAACGAAAAAGAGGAAACAGCAAAATTACCTAGAAGAAGTCCCCGTAACCATTTAATAAGTTCCACCAGAATAGAGGTACCGACAAATATAACAAAATCTAAAACAACTATAAAAAGTCCAGAGAATGATATATTTGGAAATGAGAATGAAGAATCTTTTACCATCAACACCGGCATAAAAGAAGCTCTAAAAGAAGCAGATAATTTTAAGAGACCTTCTATACCGGAATACAGCAATAATTCACCAGAAGATGAAATACCAAGTTCTCAACAACTAATTGAAGATGTGGCAGACAATAAAACAAATTCCCCTCATGCTTCGCGCTTTTTAAGATCTTTACGTGCCACACAAAAAATCCAAAGTCCAAAGACTAAGCCATCAATAGAAAATTCAAAGGTTAAAAAATTACAAACAGCAGAGCGGCCTTCAGAACCACCCTCATCCAGGCCTTCAGAACCTCCCTCATCCACCAGCATAGAGTTTTCCGATCTATCCATGGAAAATTCTCTTATTAAGAATCCTATACAACTTAATGCCTCACACATTCTTATGTGTTCAAAAGTTGATACCGAATCATCTTCATTCAAATCTCTTGACATAATAGACATTTGCGGAGATCAACAACTTTTTAAGGGAGCATTTAAGGAATTCATGGCAAGTAAACGTTTAGGATTCTGTTTAGGCATTCAGCAACAATGTGGCAAACGTAAACCTATAATAGGAGCAAATCTTTTACTAAATCAAGTGGCTGCTGCAGAAAAAGAAAATGAGCCTACAAAATCCTATGAATTTCAACTTGACGATACAAATTATTTGGCTGGTATCGGATTTTGTATATCGGAAAATGTTGTGTATTATTTGAACATGCAACAGGAGGGATCTTGCAAAGGACTAACAGGAGAAATAAAGTGCAAATACTTACGTATGTTGTTAAGATCTTCGGAAATTACTTTACTTATCTACGATGCTAAAGAACAAATGAAAATATTACGTAAGATTTTAAAAGATATTGGAGATATTGCAATAGCTTTAGAAGACCCAAAAGTGGCTAATTGGCTTTTGCAACCAGATAAAAATCACAATTTACATAGTTTGGTATGTAAGTGGCAAATACTTGCTTAAATATCTAATCAATAACATTAATTTCCCTTATAGGCTCAACAATTTGCTCCAGAATGTTCTTCTTTAGTTAATTTATGTGGCAGTGGTCGAGGCTACAACAGCTATGGCTTGGATTCGGATAGTGCGATATTAGCTAAGGTTAGGTAATGCATCAACTAACTGTCTTTTAGTTTGAGTTTTCACTTCATATTTTCATGATTTCAACGCTTTAGATCATCCATAGAAGCCTGTGTTACTATACACATTTTAAAAGGACAAATAGAAAATCTAGAACGAATTGGTACGGGACAATTACAAAAATTTTTTACAGGTAGAAAATTGTGAAACTCAAATTAAAAATTTTTGTTACAAAGTTTTTTTTTTATTTTCATTTAGAACTTGAAATGCCTTTACAAATGTCATTATGCAATATGGAAGATGTGGGCTTTCCCACCAGTTCAGAAGCTTTGCATAAATTATTTCAGCAAATGGTTGATTCTATGAAGAAGCTGGAAATTAAAATATATGAAATGCATGGTTCAAGATTTAATTTAGGCTCCTCTTCAGCTGTAGCACGAGTAAGGCTAGAAGAATTTTTAAATAAAACTTTACTGAACATTTTATTATAGGTTGTAGGTTTACATCGTAAATCAAATGGTCGTATAAGTACTTCTAAGCAGATTCTAGAAAAAATCGACTCACCTATATCGCAAATGATAATAACGTATCGTAAATTAAGTGTTACTTTAACAAAAAATGTACAACCCCTGCTAAAATGTGTAAAGGATGAAAGGTTAGTTTTTCTAATTGTAATTAATATTAATATTCTTTGTAAAATATTTTTCTTACAGAATCCACGGACAAAGTATTACTTTTACATCTACGGGTCGTATTTCTATGACAGAACCAAACTTACAAAATGTTGCTAAAGATTTTGATGTTGAAATAGGTTCGGAAAAAATTACAATATCATGTCGTAGTGCATTTTTCCCCTCAGATTCAAAACGTTGTTTAATATCTTCGGATTTTTGTCAATTGGAAATGCGTATACTGGCACACTTATCACAAGACTCAGCTCTATTGCATGTTATGAAATCTGAAAAAGATGTTTTTGTAGCAATAGCAGCAAGATGGAATAAAATCTCGGAAAATAGTGTTACGGAACAATTGCGAAATGGTACAAAACAAATATGTTATGGTATTGTTTATGGTATGGGTATGCGTGCATTAGCTGAAGGACTAAAATGTACCGAACAAGAAGCTAAACTTGTATCTGAACAATTCCATGCAGCTTATCCGGGTATAAGGTATGTGTGTTTTAGGAATGCAAGAAGTTCATTAATATGTAAATTAATTAAAAAAACATGTTTTTATTTTATTTTTAGAGCGTATACAGAAAAAGTCGTAAAATTTGCTAGAAATAACGGTTACATAGAAACTATAACAGGCAGAAGACGATATTTGGAAAATATTTGTAGTGGGGAAGCATTAATAAAAAGTAAGTACATTTCATTTAGTTTTTTATGTCAGCATTAAACATATGTATGAACATTAGAAAGGGCTTAATATAGATCTAAATAAAAAACAAAAAAGTTGTTTGCCGAATGATATAATTTTATAGATTTCAACAGAATCAGCTATTAAGTGAATATTTAATATTTAATTATATTCTACTCTATACTACTCTATTTAATTATATTCTACTCTATACTCAAATAATTGAAACCAAGCAAAGTATTCGTTCTTAATAGAATATAAATTATCATGCTGTATAACGCAAAAAATTCTTTCACAAAATGAAAGTATGCCATTAGTGTATTCAAACCCCCGATGCATTTTTCGCTGCTAGGTCAAACTTTTACGCTATCGCTAATTGAAAGTTCATAGTGGGTTAACGGGATTTTTAACATTAATTAATAGAAACTATTAACGTATTAACGTGTAAATCAAGAACATCCATTTCGAAATTTTCGCGGTTTCCGAATAAAAGCATATTTTTTTGGAAAATCGAAAAATGATATTTAAACGGCTAATGGCCAAATTAAAATTTTTCGCGAAATGCACTGTTTAATGTATATAAGTTAAATGCGGAAAGTTTGAATATATTTTAATACTTAAAATACTTTAAATTATAATATTTTTTTAAAAAAGAAAATTTTTGATTTTTGCACATTTGGTATAAAGAGGTAAGGGTAGAAATGTCAATGACAAATGTAAAAGTTTGATACCTATATTAAATATGTTTGATATAAATTTTGAGACTGTAAAAGAATGAACAAAAAATAATAAAATACAATGTTCATTTATTCACATAGAAATTTAATTAAATTTGACTAATTTGTCGAAATAATCAGTATACTGTTCGAAAAAATTAAATCATTTATTAAAATTTTACAATTTTACTGAAGCTGCGTTATGAATATTGGAGATTTTTACATTTTTACTAATGCGCTTTCGAAAGACCTTTTAAATGATACCTACTCCAATAAACATTTATATCTTTGCATAACAAGTGTTTACAAAATGAACTCGAATGACCCATTAAAAAACAATATTTGTGGTCCGAAATCTATATTCCTTGCAAAGTTGTTCTGCAGATAACTGATCAAAACATATGTTTTTGAAGTTAATTCTGAAAGTATTTGTAAAGTTTTAATAAACTTAGTGTTAAAAAGCGCAACTTTCAATGACCGATAACATAAAAGTTTGACCTACCAACGCCGAACGGTTTGGGGGCTTTAATACTCTAACCTAGTACTTTAAGTTATCATGGGAATTGTTCACGCCCCAGACCATGACCCTCAATTTGTTGCATAGTGTAATTAATCCATTACTCAAAAATTCATTTTAAATCCTAAAAAAAACAGAAATGGAAGTAGAATTTAAACCACAAATATCATACCTGAAGTACATCCAACTTTGGTGAAAACCCTAAAAATTTAACATTAAGGTGCCATTCGAGGAATATTGATAAAATTCCATATTTAGATTCTTTCAATGACATGCTTATGTAATTTTCATCAGTTTTTCATCAAAGTTAGATGTACTTCGAATATGTTATTTGTAGTGACATTTCTACATCCCTATTTTGCTGCGATTTAATAAGAATTATGGGGCTATTTCATTAAAATTAACTATCAGTAATATACATCGTTTTTTGGGGTTGATAATTGAACATACATATAACAATAAATTTCTATATAATGTTATTAAAAATTATCAAACAAAACAATTGATAAGTATGAACTAATCAAGCAAACAAAAAATCTACATACTATATCTTAAATTTTTCACGTGCTAATAATACATAAGAAAATATTTAAACGTCAATTTTAATCTATTAAATCAGTAGCAAATAGTCACGGAATATTATTAAAATCTTAATATAAATATTTTTCTTGTGGCCAAAAAAATTTAACATTACATATTAAATCTGAAATTAAAGAGTTTTATGTCACAAAACATTATTATTGTTCACAGTTGATTAAATTTAACATTCCTTTATATTACCAAAACAGTTAGTAAAAAGAAAAGCTAACAAGAAATTTGTCGTATTTTAGACTAAGAAAAGCCCTATAATATAAAATTTCACATATAATTTAATATCAATTCATTTCCTCGTATTTCCCACTACCTCTCTCTCCCCCACCCCTTTTAGATCAAGCCGAACGTCAAGCGGTAAATTCTACTATACAGGGATCGGCAGCTGATATAGCAAAAAGTGCTATTTTACGAATGGAAAAGAATATAATAAAATATCGAGAAAAATTAGGTATAGAAACACAGTCTGTCCGTTTAGTTCTACATTTACACGATGAACTTATATTTGAAGTTCCCGAAGATAAAGCTAAAAAAATTGCAAAAGTCTTAAGTGTAACTATGGAAAATTGCGTTAAACTTAATGTGCCTCTTAAAGTAAAACTAAAAATTGGTAAAAGTTGGGGTGAACTTAAAGAGGTTAAATTTTAATTACACTTTGTGAGTGTTTAATTTTAAACGATTTAAGGTATAATTTTTAAACAAATACCCATTCTTTCTTTTATTTTCTGTTCAAAATTATTCCATCAGAAATTCGTGTTAAAGATTTTTTAAATTATTAGTTTAAGAAGGTTTGTTATGGAATTTTTTTCTAGGAATAGGTTTTGATTTTTCCCTTGATCGTATTGGGTTTATAATCGTTTCTATTTTTAGATTATTTTACATTTTAAGTAATTATACATATTAACAATTTTATTTATATGTTACATCTGTTACCATTTCTAAGAGATTTTAAAAAAGGTTTTTGTTAAACATTAAAAAAAATTGTATTAAAATTAATTAATTGTAAAAACATTGATTACTCTTTTAGGTTAATGTTAAGTTTAGTAATAGATAATAAATTTAGTTAAATTTTATGTAATGTAAAAGTTTTATACTTTCATTTAGTAGTTTGTATCATTCAAAGTGTATACTAGTTAGGACACGAAAATAATCTATCATATTCATACATACAGTGACAATTGTTAAATAATTAATTTGGAAATATTTTCCAGAGTTGCCTGAATTAAAAAATTCATTTATAGTTTCAAAAATCTATAACCTATAAAATATTAATGATATAGCTCAGGCAATCGAATGCTTAACACTTACAAAAACTTTCCACACACTTTTTAGTGCTGTAATTAGTATATATTTGTCCTTATTTAAATACAATATGTATCCAATATAACAGTTTGTTTTGACAAATAGCACCACCTTTTCAACAATTTGTTACTATGCACAACCTCCCCTTTAATAAATAATAAATATATTACGTAATAAACGTACAATAGGGAATTAAATTACTATCTTTAATGTTGTAGAAAAAAATTAAACAATCCCAGGAAAAATTTTAGAACTTGTTCTAAAAACTACTAGTTCTAGAACGAGTGAAAACAGAACCACTTCAGATTCTTAAACAACAGCCTTGGAACTAGTAGTTTCGCCATTACTTCTGGAACCCGTTCTTTGGAATATTTTGTTGTGTTAAGTACTTCTAAATATTTTTTATGAAACTAGTTCTTTGAAACTAGTTATACATTGCCACCACACTAGTTCAATGGAACGCATACTTGTTCCGAAACAACTTCATGGAATCAATTGAAAATAATGTCAAAAAATTAAAAATTTATAAACTTTTTTTTCGAAATAGAAAACGCGTTCAAATGTATATTTTTGCATTCCACTGAACTACAAGATATTAAAGAGCTCACTCATTCAATGAAACCGAGAGAAGGGAAAGTTAGCTGCTTGTAACGTATATCCTTACAAAGAATAGAGGTGCGGAAGAATTATATTAAATTTTACGTAAGATATGTATATGTATTTTTACTATTGTACCAATAATATTGGTACAATAGTAAAAATTCGTCAATAGCTTCATAAAATTGCTCCTAATCTTAATAATTTGAAACAAAAACGCTAAAAAAGAAATATTTGTTTATACGTTCTCCACAGCTTCTCTAGAACTAGTTCGGAGGTTGACAAATTCAAACAAAAATTATTGATTAAAGAACTAGTTCCAGAAGCGTTCCAAAGAACGAGTGTCGACTCCATAACGCTTCCTCAGAACCAATTCCAAAGGTGACAATTTCGAATAAAAAACATTGGTCTCAA
Organism: Lucilia cuprina; assembly: GCF_022045245.1. NCBI lineage: Eukaryota > Metazoa > Arthropoda > Insecta > Diptera > Calliphoridae > Lucilia > Lucilia cuprina. The sequence continues at coordinate 26,139,039 of NC_060952.1, forward strand.
CGCCAAACTAGAATGAGTTCATGTTGTTTAGGGACATACCTAATAGTCTTTTTAGTTTGACACACTGTATTCCAAGTAATTTCTTTAACAATAAGTCCGTCTTACTATTCCTGAATATGTTGCCAGTATCTTAGAAACTATTGTATTTCAGAGGCTAAATTTAAAGTTTTTCTGTCACTTTAGATATGTTCAAAATATAAAAAACTCATTTCACTTTAACAAGAACCGAAATTCCAAAATCGATAACGTATAAATAAACTTTAGCAAGTTCTTCAATTTTAAAATATAAATGATCATATAGTCAACTTTTCTTAAGGATCAACAGCCGTTTATAGCAGTTTTTGTCTGTTTTAATTGCATATTTGGTATAACAATTAAAAAAGTGGGCCTGAAAGAGCGAATCAATCCGATCTATAGATATTATTCCTTTTGGGTGATTGACTTGTGTATTTAGACATCAAAGGCCGAGTGTTTCTTTTATTTCCAATATTTCTTTTATCAATGGTTACGATTATGTCTCTATTTAAATTAGCTAAATACAAAAACAAAGAAGATAAAAAGAATATATTATTTTAAAGCTCTTGCACATAATTCATCAAATTTTTACTATTGTTTTGAAGTATACAATTTACTATTAAATTCTGAAGATAGTATGATTAAAATGAAATAACTACACGCAATATTTATATGGATATAGTTAATCAGATATAGCCAGAAACAAAAATATACAAACTTTATATTGTAGAGGTTGATATAAAGAAAAGATATGTCGGGTATTATTAAAACAAGATTTCCTATTAAATTTTATATTGTATTACCAAAAGTTTATATTTATATGTATATACACATACATATTTGTTAAACAAATTATTTTTTAACAAATATGTATACATCTAATAAACAAAGATGACGCAGCAAAATATTTAATGCAGACGTCGGCGCTAGTATTGTTCTGACAACGAAGATTTTCGGCAAATTACATGTACACAAAACGATCGCATACGAACCTCTAAACAAGAGCATCAAAAATACAAATATTTTATTTAGTTGCTTGACAGCATTCAACAAAGCAGGTTGATGTCGCTTTGTTAAAGAAATTGCAAACACAACTTGAAAAAAGCAAAAACAACTTGCAAAAGCAAGAGCATAATTTACAAAAACAACGTACACTCTAAATAATTTTCTAGAATGCATAACAATGAAAGTAAATAAGTTAATCTTGTTTCATACTTTTTTTGTACATTTTAATTAGAAATGTTGTTTCTATGTAAAGAAATTATCATTCTTAAGTACATTTATTACATATTGTTTATAAATATTCGCATTTTACAGTAATGCAATTTAATCTTCAAAATTAAAAATAACCAAATATTTTTTTCAGTGCAATTTCAATGAAAAAATGCCAATAGTGTGTGTGTAGTGGTGGTTTTTTTATCTGCCTCTCTATCCGCCGGTATATGATTTAATGTGCAGTTACTTTTTGTTTTTGTTAGCAAATAGGTATTTTTTGAAACATTTAAATAAGAATAGTCATTAACTACAAAGAAGTACACTTTTAAATTATTTATTCTCTAATTAAGCACACAGATTTAATTTTTTTATTTTTATCTTCAAAGCATTTTATTCATGAAATTTGTGTATAACGACGAGTACAGTAGTTTATTTTAAATAATTTAATATTTTTAAATAAATTAAATGAGTATTAAGTGAGCAGTAAGCTAATTTACAAGCCTTCCTTTTGAGCCCATTCGGTCCACGAACCAGCATAAGGTTTAGCACTGAAAATTATGAAAATATAATATATATGTAATTTGATCAAGTACAGTTTAACATATTACTTACTTTTTAAAGCCTTGAGCTACAGCCATATCAGTAGCTTTCTGGGCTCTGCCACCTTTTAAGCAACTGAAGATCAATGGTGAATCTAATGATGGTTTGGCGCGATTAAAATGAGTCTTGAAATCATTATCAGACATTTCAAAGGCCTGACCTAAATCGGGTACTATTGCAAGACAAAAATATATTGTATTCACGTTATAGACAAATAATTAAACAAATTATATTACGTGGAATATTGATACTGCCGGGTATCGCACCAGTTGAAGCCAATTCATCTTTGTTTCTTACATCTATCAAGTATACTTCGGGATGATTAGGCACATCTTTAACTTCTTCATATGTTGCCATTTTGTAGTGGAAAGTTTTTTAGAATTTTATTTTATCGATTATGTTCTGATAGCCACCAAAGGCTAATAACGACTAATGCTGGACATTAATTATTAACTGGTAAAATTACTCATTTATTTACCTGACGTGTTTGTGAGGCGATAAGATAAACTTGTAAACCGGCTCGTTTATTTTGTTTATGTACCTGTGGTTAGAAGCGATGACAGCCTAAGTCGTTTTAATGAATCACTTAAAAATTTATAAATAATTATCGATTCTTCTATAAACCATGATTGTTATGATTTAAAAAAAGACAATCAAATCGATTTTTAATATAGAATTTTATTTAAATTGCTTTATTAGTTTTTATAACAGTTATAGTTAAAATTTTGAACTGAAGATAATGATGAAATCGGGCTGAAAATCGAGTTTTAAAATTTTAAGTTATTTTCGCGAAACTGTTTCAAATGTAAAATTAAAAGTCGAACTTTTATTCTAAAAATAATACATACGTACATATTTTGCAATATATAAACATTCTCAAGTTAGGCAGTTTTTGTATGTGACCACAGTTAAAATAACAACTCAGAGGTTTTAAGTAAATTCTAGCGATTTATTTGGAAGTCTTAATGGTATTTATGAAATTAAAATCTTTAAAGTAAAAATGCAGTTTGTTTTAAGTTTATAAGAATTTAAAAATTAGTTTTATTTATTTAATATTTGTATTTATATTATTTATTAGCTAATATTAACAATATATAGAGAATATTAATTAAACAATAAAAAAGTCATCAACATTGTACATTATTAAATGATATCAAGAGTGGATAATGCAGTTCTTTTCAAAGCGTACGTAGACGTCTACCACGAAAAATTCAACAACTTAACAAAGGAATTGTAATCTTTGAACTGCACAAGAATTAAAAAAAAAAATAACAAAAAATTACTCATGATTTATAACACACTTAAATAAATTAAACGAGCTTGCATTAACGCGTGTGTATTAAATTGAACAGCAATTATTTTTTGTAGAAAGTTATGAATTTTGTAAAGATAAAAATAAATTAATAAAATAAAAAAATAAGTATTTTTTAAAATTAATAAAGAGTTTTTTTTACTTTGTACATACTTTTATTTAAAATAAAATTCCATTTATCAAACGATTAAATTTAGCGCCTAAAAGTATGCATTGTAAAATTTTATTGGTGTAAATTTAGCGCCATCTATTGTTTCGACTTATGTTGTTTTATTTTGCAAAAAATCGAATTTCTCGGGGTGGCAGCACAGGCGCAATTTTTGGACCACACTATTGAAAACGATCTGGCAACACTAACATTTTTTTAATTTTTTCACAGAGTTGCCAGATCGTTTTCAATAGTGTGGTCCAAAAATTGCGGCTGTGCTGCCACCCCGAGAAATTCGATTTTTTGCAAAATGAAACGACATAAGTCGAAACAATAGATGGCGCTAAATTTACACTAATAAAATTCCCAGTGCATACTTTTAGGCGCTAAATTTAATTGTTAGCTAAAGAGGATTTTGCCAATTTTGAATAGCAGTAAAGTAAAAATTAAAAACTATATGTTAATTTTAAAAATTACTTATTTTTTTATTATTAATTTACTTTCATCTTTACAAAAAATATATATTTTCGACCAAAAAAATTATTGTTCACTATTCAAATTTGTTTTCATTTCTCATTCATAATATTTAATTTCTCTAAGATTATCGAACAAAATATAAACTTTTTAAGGCTTTTTTTAAATCAAATTGTTAAAATAAGGATAATACAAAAAGAACGTGATATGAACGATAATATGTTTTGAGGAGAAAAATTTAATTAAAAAAAAAGAATTGCACAAGTTTATCTTTTACTTAATGTGATGATATAATAACGATAATAAATAAGCTATTGCATTAAAAAAGGCTTTAAATAAACACCGATTTCTTTAAATACATACAGATATAAAATGTTTAAATATGTGTTTATATATTACTTAAATAAATTGTAAATTAATTTATTATTATTTATATCATTCATAATATTAGTTAGGATTTGTGTGTATATTTATTAATAATATGCAAAATTTTAATAAGAAATAAATACGTTTTTACAGACTCGTACGATAATAGTAGGTTACATTCTTTTATTTATATGTATACTTTTTTATACAAAAAGTTATATTATTTAATTTAGAATAAATTTCGTTTTTTAAACACTCTTTGTATGATAGCTTTCTATTCCAAAATGTTATAAATTTTTCGAAAAATAAAATGTAAATTATTCTTTGCAAAATTCTTAAACTCAGCCTGTAACTAATGTTATGTACACAATTACATAAACAAATTTCAAAATAAAATAAGAAATAAAACTTTTTTCAATATTATAACAACAAATAAAGGCATTGATTTAGCAATGAAGAATATATAATAGATTCTGACTTTTTTCTCAAATTCAAGAAAGGAAGAAAGAAACTAATATATTAAATTAAATAAACGAAGTAATGTGAAAACATAGCGTGGTTTATAATTCTAAACACCAGATTATTTTTTTTATTCACTTTTTGCTTTTTTTTGTATAGTTTTAAGCATTAGCAACGTTTCGATGGTGGCACTAAATGTTCGGGCAAAACATTGGGCAATTCGTTGCCCTCCAATTTAACATTGATTAAATGTAGAGCTAAAGCAAACTCATCTGAATCTAAGAAACCATCACCATCGACATCAGAAAGTTTCCAAATTTTACTAAGCACGGAATTGGGTAATTTTGATTTGATAAGTTCTTGTTTAGCGGCTGCACATAAAAATAATAGAAATATTTGTATGTATTTTTATATTGATTACAAATAATTAAATTGATTTGTATAACAACTTACCTTGACCCGAAATTTTGCCATCAACGGGGGATAGTTTGTTAAATATAACATCTGTGCGTTCTTTATCCCTGCTGCAGATCCAATCATGTTCTCCGAAACCAGCATCAATACCCTCACCTTTCATATAACCGAATGGTGAAACGTTGTCATCAATGACACCTTCGAAAGCACCACCTATAAATAAATATTAAAATAAATAAACGAGTTGTTAATAAAACTTATTCTGATAATTAAGGAAGTAATTTTAAAAAGAATAATATAAATTTATGAAAATTAGGTTTTGCTAGTTATTGAAAAATTTTTTATTCTATATATTTAGGAAATGGTGTTATTATTTATCAAAAGTGAACCTTAATCTCTCTGTTTCTCAATGAATAATATGAATTTCAACTTTGAATTTAATTATTTTGTAAAGTACAAAATAACTTGTTTTTTTAAGTATTTAAAATTAGTTGAAAATTTTAACAATATATTTTTCATGACGATAAAGAGACATTCAATAAAAGGTGTTTTTTTATCTAAATTATGTCGTAGTTTACATTATTTCCCTACTCATCTGCCTTTGTTAAATGAATAAGGAATATGATTCTTTAGGACCATTTCATTCTCTAGGGCAAACTCTTAGTAGTTTTCTTTCTGTAGAGTGAACAATTTTATTTGATTTTTTTCAATTTTTCCAATATTTCAATAAGAAATTGAACTTTAAACATTATGCATTTAAGATAATTATTTAATAAACTAAATCAACCTTTACTATATATCATATTAAAGGTATTTAAAATTTTAACAACCAAGTTTACTTTAAATAGTTTTGTCTACTTTAAATAGTTTTATTATAAGTTTTTTAAGTTTATAAGTTTTTCAACCATTCAATTATTAACAATTATTAAATAGAGGTTTTATTTTTTACATTTATTATACATACATGTATTTCATGCTGTACTATGCGCCAAAGCTCTTAGTACTTTAATATATCAATTTTAATTCTTAAAATCTACTTGAGTGTGCGCGCATTTTCATCTGTTTACTAGTTGGGTGAGTGCATCCATCCAACCGCTGCACAGTTAAGATTCATACATACATTGTATTTATATACAAATATGTTGTTGCATTTACTATTGAGTTTTTTATAATTCAGTTTGTTTTTTTTTTGTATTTTTTTACTATAGCAATTTATAAATTTTCTATAAAGATAGACAGACTATTTTATTATTGGCGGCAATTGGAGTTTAGTCTCTGAATTTTATAATTTAGCTTTTTCTGTTTATGGATTACAATTGATTTGCTTTGTTTAATAAACTATTTTAAGTCAGTGGGTATACTGAAAAAAACCTTTGACTCTAATAGTATTTACATATTTGTAATTGATATCAATTATGAAATTTGAATTCTTCTAAAAATATCTTGTTATTTTATTTAATAACTTTTTAATTAAACTATAATATGTCTGAAGTATAAAAATAAAATATCATTTGCCATGAAAGCAAGGACTAAATAAAAAGGTAGGAAAATAAACTTGTTAGGTTTTCAATAAAATTGGTCCTAATTTTCAGGCATAATTATTCTATGAAAACAGATAGTGCCAAAATTAACGAGGTGCCATTTAAGCAACAGTGCAAGAATATTTGAAAAATATAACATATCTTACTTTTTACATTTTTTCAAGTTATTACGACTATTATTCATAAAATTTACTAATAAATCATTAAAACGCTGTCGTACATTTAACTGTACTGGCTCAACAATCTCTACACAGTGGGAGGCATGAGAGGAAGAAGAGAAAACAGTATCTTCTAAAAGAGTGTAAATAAAGAAAAAGAAACAATTCACACTAAGTAAATGATATAAAATGAAATAAAAGTACATATTTTGAAATAGTTTTAAAGCACTTAAATCGTGTTAAGTAAAAAAAAACTAAAAAAAATTTAGAACATGTCAAAATTAACAAAAAAAAGAAGAGGCCAAAAACAAAATTATTATTATAAAAACCACACACCTTCAAAATTATTTAGCAATTTAATGCTAAACATGTGATATAAATTAACTAAAACTACATTAAAGTGAATGGCAAAGAAAATAAACAATAAACATTCATATACATTTAAATTGTAGTTAAGAGAAAAAAAAGAGGGGAAAAATTTTAAAGTAAATATGATTACTAAAAGTTTGAAGAAAAGAAAAAAAAAACACCAAAACTTAAGGTTAAATTATTTTATAAGATAAGCATAGTAACAAAAGATATGAATAATATAAATATTTATTACTCTCATTTTTAAATATACATATATTACATTATATAACCTAACATAGAATATAAAAGAATATATATTAATGTAGAAAATTTTAAATTATAATTTCTTTACATGTTATTATGACCCACTAATAAAATTTCAAAACAAATTACAAAATCTACCGTTAAAGAGGTCAAAAGACTGTCATACATTGAAATAATGTCGAAGACAACAAGTTCACTAACACTTGAGGTTAATGGACAAACATAAATCTACATTACCTACAGTATTTAAGATTTACGTGTATATAAAATATACGCACAAAATGACAAATGAAAAAACTTAATTAAAATAAAAAGGTTTACGAGATTATTGTAAGAGAAAATGCAGCAAACTTTAATAAAGTAAAATATCTATATAAAAAGCAATTTAAGAAAAATAAATAAAGAACCACAAAAACTAAATTTATTGGATAGAACGAAATATACTACTTTCAATATTATGAATTACCACTACTTTAGCATTAATCGCATTGTTAATATTAATTAAATTTTATTTTTGAGACCAAATATTTATAAATAAAAATAATAAGCCACAACAGTCTGATGTAAGTTATTTTCTACAAAACTACATGAGGTATAAAATCTCTGTTTATTGATACAAAACTAGGAGACTATATGCTATTCAGTGGCCTCCGTTAGATTAGTATTATCTAGTAACCGGTGGATTCGGTTTCCTCCTATTTAAGTAGCACACAAAAAGTCCGATAGTGGCCTAAGTGCATTTCTTCGTATTTGATGTATATTAGACTGAGTTACTCTCCATCAAAATATTCTCTGTAATGTAATATGATGTTACCAAAAATATTTTCGGTTAAGTTTAGTCCATTCGTGAGCTGGATAGTTTTCAAGAAAATATCGTATGGGTGACACGATTTTTCATGTTCAATTCAATATTTTACCCACCTTCAAAATAATTCTGGTCCATCGATGGCCATTCAGCTGGACCACTTACAAAAAAAGACCCTTTTTATTTTTTTAAATTTTACAGTATTTCTTAAACAAAATATATATACAATATATATATTATCATTTAAAAGGTTTTTTGAATCCAAGTCTAGTGGTGTGCAAAATTGTGCACGTTTAATTTTTATTAGTGAAAAACAAAAAAATTTTAAATATTATGGAATATGACTATTATAAGCAGACGAGGCTTAAACCCCCTTTAAAACGATACCCCATATTGGATATTTTGTTTCAAAACAAAACAAAAAATTGAAAAAATACTTCCAAAATACTTTTTTTAATTAAGTCCAGATCACGAACGAACATCGCTGGACTTAAAATATTTTGGGAATCATCATAAAACAAAGCAAGGTAAATTTTGAGAGCGGTAAAAAACACGGTTTTGCTTTCAATACATAGTGAATCGGTCTAATGTATATAAATCCTCTTTCCGGTTTCACAATATCTTGTTTGGATTTATTTTCTTTTTAATTAAATTTGGCGACTATTTATGGGTTTTATGAGAATAAAATGGAATCTTACTAAATTTTTAAGGCCTTATTCATAACAATTTATTAAAGGAATAGAAGACACTTTTACAAAATTTGTTCTATAAACCTTTAACAATTTTGTTCCTATATCAAGCAATAAAGCTACGCTCAGACCTAACAAATGTTTGACGAAAATGACGTGACCCCTAAAAAATCTACATTTTAAATTCCTTTAAATATATATTTATTTGCACAAACAAAATATAACTTTGATGACATCAGTTCAGAACATTTTTATTATTTATTTCAACAATATTTGTAATTACAAAAATCATGCAGAATCAGAAATAAATTTACAAAAATTAGTAGTTACATGTTTTTCATTAAATATTTGATAGGTCTGAACGTACCTTAAAGGTAAGACATACTATTTTTTCATAACATAATGTTCAACCCATTTCAGCTTTTTAATATTGATAAATCAATAAGTTATATATTTAAATCAATATGTCATATATAATACATTTGAAACGTCAATAATTCATTCTACTGCAGGAATGGCTTTCCTCGGGGAAACTTTTTTGTTTGATGATGCTTTGCAAATGTAAAAAATATTTGTATAGAAAACTATGTATTAAATTTCTTTAAATTATGGTAAAATTAACTGGAAATCGGAAATTCCCGTTATGTATAAATCACACTATAATTATTAATTATATAAGAAGACTTAATTAGGAGTGATAAACCTCTTTGTTGTAAACAAACAAGCTTTTATCGAATAATGATTCATATTACACTTTGTGGCTGGTTAAACATTCTGAAATTGTTCTATAGTAGCTATCCAAATACATGTGTTACTAAATAGACGCAGTACAAAGCGGCATGGCCACACATCAAAGGGCAAGTTTGATGCTAACGTGTCATTGCACAGTTATGACCAGGGAAACCGCAAATATGCTCTAAGAAAGTGCTTAAAATATGCTTTTAAAATTTTAAAAATATATCTTTAAAAAATTTTTCTGTTTAAATATGCTTTTAAAATTTTAAAAATATATCTCTAAAAATAAATTTTCTGTTTATTTTTTTACATTGAAAGAGTTTGACGTATTTCGTTCACTTCATATTATTAAACGATTAAAAAGGATTGGTCTAGTGAAATCCAAAGTAATCGGTTTTATGATAAAAAATATAATTATTTTTTTTTAATTAAAAAAATAATAATAAAAATCCAATATTTGGATGTCAAAAATAAAACACATTCTCTTAATGACACTGTTATGAAAATTTTACTGATTTTTCATTAAATTTTAATGTTCAAATATGTTATTTGTAATGACTTTTCTACAACTCTTTTCTTACTTTTAACTGTGTTTTCATTTGTAAGGAAATATTTGCTTTATAAAAGTGAATAGTATATAATTTTTAGATGTGATTAAGATGTAGTTTGTAAAGTATGACATCAATTATTTTTTGCTAGGTGGTTATGATCTTTGTCACTAAACGGACAGTAATATAGCGGACTATTGAACGTTATGCTGAGATAAGGAGGAAGTAGAGACGATCAAGCATAACATATGCCACTGTTTTAGAATACAGAATCTATGTATTTTTTAGGGTAATGACTCAGTAAATCGTCTATGTTGTAATCCAAGGGGAATGGTCTTGTTTCCTATTACCTATTCTCTATATCTATGTAATTTTTTCCCTTAATGATAAACTATTCATGTTCGTACCCTGATGTTATATTTAGTTCACATTAGACTTCAAATACAAATCATTAACTAAGTATATTTTATTTACACACCCTAACGCCATTTTAAATAAAGATTGTGTATAAAGGAACAAGTCTTAATATAATGTTTAGTAATTATATCAATGAAAAAATTATTTGAACATTATTATGGAACCGGAAAATACAATAAAGGTATGAATTCATACACTTAAGTTTATAAATCCATTTCGGAATTACAAAAAGAGTATTTTATCAATTTTTCTCATAAAAAATTTATGTAAATATTCATTTATGATATTGAAATAAAAAAATTAAACTTTTCTTATGTTACTAATACTTTTTTATGTTTGTTTAAAAAGTGCTAAATAATAGAAAACATTTAAAATTTTATTTATTTTTATAATAACGTGCCTATAACTATAATAAATATGTGTATGTATGCCTGTGGTATCATGTGGCCAAGTGAGAAAAACCAACAAAAAATTACAAAAAAAAAAATTAATTAAATAATACGAAATTATTTTTGTTAAAGAAGATAAAAAATAAAAATATACTAATTTGTGTATTTTTTCAATATCATTGTCAATGCAAAATAACACAACTGAAATAAATCTGTATTTATTTTTGTTTTCGTAAATGTCGTCACTGAACTTTTAATTTGAAAAAAAAAAACAAAAAAAGAAAAGAAAATTATAAAAATAAAAGTAAAATAAATTAGAGGCATTCAAACATACAGTTTTATCATTAAAAAAAATATTCGTTTTCAAAGTTCATTCACTTTTATTGTACGAATATTTTTTTATTTTTTTTTTTTTTTTTTTTTGAAATGCGGGTTTCAAATTATTATTGATATGTAATGCAAATGTAAGGAAATAGTTTATTTTAAAAGTGATTAGTTTTCTTAAATAAATACATGTACATATTGAAAGCATAGGAAATGTTATCTATCATTCATTATTTATACATACATATATGTATTTATTTATTTATTATCAATCAAATGTAGAACATGTATTTACAATAGAATGACGTTATATGGTTTAGAAAAAAAGTTATTAATAAAAGTTCTTTCATTTATACAAATAATACTAAAAGTAAAAATCTATATTTCTAGAAAATATATTCATAACATTAAGGTTTTTCTATATTTAGCGCGAATTTAAGATTTTTCTTTTCTATAAGTTTTAAAATAATATTATTTCGAAATTGAACTTGTTTCAAAACAATTATATTTTTATTGATCATAATTGCAATAAATATTATTTAGTGTATTCAAGCAAATATTTTATAAGAGACAATATGTATTATGTTTAAGTTCTCTTTTAGAGTAATTTTTTTAAATAAAACTTAGCAAACAAAAACAATTTATAAAATTTTAACTGAATACTTTAAATTTGTTCTAATTTTTGAAGAAAAAAAAAAACACATATACAAGTAGTATTTACTTTTATACAACATTTAAGTTTATGTAAATACTGATAACATTAACAACAACATAAGCAAATAAATTATTTGCTCGTTCAAATAATGATATGATAGTTTAAATCGAAAATTTTTCCAAGGGTGTATTCTTTACGACAAATACATATTTAGTAGAACAATGTCTGGGGCTTTCAAGGGTTAAACAAATCGTTTAAGAACTAAGTTAGTTGACTTGTGTGTCTTTGATCAACTGGGAATGAATCATGTCAAATTTTTAAAAATTTGATGACCTCATTACTGGTTAAAAAGTGTTAATTATATTTAGCACAAAAACCAAAGAGAACTTATATAAGAAATGAGGTTTTGCAAATAAAATGCAAGTTCGAAAATAGCTACATTAATAATGGCCACAGTATGTGTTAATTATTGAAGTTCATTGAATATTTAAACTAAACTTGATATAATAATAATCAAATGAAATAATACACACGTTATTCTAATCCGTTTTTAATTTTTCATTTTTTAAATATTTAAAAAGTTATTAACAAAAGGAGACATTTTTAATTGAACAAATAAATAATTTATTTTTAATTACAAATATTGTTAGAATAATGACCGATATTTTTGTTTGAGATTGTATAAAAAAGTACATATGTACATACAGTTTCATAAATATATTAAACAAACGTCAGCTGAAGTTATTTTATTATTTTCTATTTATTCATTGTATGAATAATTTACAGTGGGTTAGCCCATCCATAACAGTTGTTTAAATTGACATACATTAACAGTTCATTTCAAATATAGAATATTTTTATATTTTAACCTATTACATACATATTGTTTATTATTGAAAATCGAAGTTAAATTTTTTCATTTTGTCAAGTAATAAGCAGTTGATATTTAAAAAATAAATTGTATAAAAATCTAGTTGATATTCATTATTTTGTAAATATCTTCCCCTCAGTTCACTTAAATTTTCATATATAGGTTTTTAGCTTCAAATTAACGATCTTTTATTACAAATTAAATGTTTTTCCAAGCAAATTAAACTTTTTTCAATATAAATTAATTTATTTCATTTGAAATTCATTCTTTTTTATTTTGATTTAATTTTTTTAATTCGATTTATTTAATTTCAAATAAAATCTTTCTAGAATTTAATATAAATAGAAATCTTTTAAAATTATATTTCCGTTTTATTTGTAAGAATGTTTCTACTAGTATGTTAATAGTCTTTTGTAGCCAAATTTTAAAGTTGATACTCTCATTCTTCTTTTCTTTAGAAATCATCATATATGACAAATATTTGTTTATCAGATGTAATAATGGTTTATTTGACGGCTTATTTTCCGTCAACAATTACTATGCTTTAATTAATATGTATTTATGTTTAAATTTTAAATTAAAAGAAAATTTTATTTGAAGTTAAACCAATTTAATTAATAATGAAAAAAAGTTAATTTAATTCATTTCGAATAAAATTTAATTTGTTTTGAAGAAAATTGAGTTTAATTTTAAAACAATTTAATTTGTGTCGAAAAATCTTTAATTTGTAATGAATTAACTAAATTCCAATTTGTAAGCGATAATGGTAAGTAATTGCCTTTAATGGCATAGCCGTGCAAAAAATGGGAGATAATCTGGATCCCTGATATATTTTTGCCTTTATTTAACACGATCTTGCCTTTTCGTCTCTTGAAGGCAAGGTATAGCTCAAACGGAGAAACTAGAATTTTATTTTAATGGTTTACCAGACTGATTCTTATGAAAATGTTTGGTTTTAATTTTTTTTAAAGAAAATTCACCAGGGCAAGAATTTCTATGCAAATGCATGTTGGTAGTCAGTAACTCAAAATAACTTTTAACTAATTTTCTTTTCGAATCAAAGAATTTGCTACAAAATGGCATCGATTTGTTGCATATTTTGTTATAAATACATAAATTGCATATATTTTGTATATTTCCAACATTTTTAATGCAAATTTTGCATATTTTTAATTTTTCTAAAACAAATTACTTTGCTTTCTCTGTATTTCATATTTTTACAACAAATTTGGTATTTACATATTTAAAATTTTTTTAAATAAAAAATTTTACATAGTTTTATTTAATTTTTAAAACCACAATAGTGCGAAAGATATTTTGAGTTTGTGCTGCTAAGTGTTACGTCCAAAATATTTGTCCTTAAAGTATCGGTTCAATATCAATTTCTTAGTCTGTGTGTATATATAAAAAGATAACTTGATGAAATTTTATTCTTACATCTCATCTCCATAATTCATTTAAAAATATTACCAAATGATAAAAATTCGGAATAAATATAATTTATACAAAAATACATTCATACACCAAATTTAATAGAATCGTTTTCCACTTTCAGAAATTAAATATGTACTTTATAAAATTGTTTTTTAGTCTTTATTTTAGTCATTCTCGAGGTTGTGGTTCCATTAAAGTGGTGTTATAGTACATTAAGCAATCCTTAAAAACCTGTATATTTGTTGTCAAAAACTTAAGATCTGAATATCTGTTAAAATAGACCTTCACAAAGAAATATTTTTTTGGTGCATATTTTCCACATTTTTAGTGGATAATTTTTATAGTGAATATTATAAACGCATATTTTTAAATCATTTATTTAAATTTAGTGCATAAAAATCCTTGCAAATATTAAAAAAACTTCTTTTAAAGATTGTGATTTTTTACAATTGCTGCTAAATTATATGGATATATTGAATTTCGCGAATACAATTAGAAACAAATCAATAATAAACCTAATATTTTCTATCAATGTAATCACAACATTCACTACATATCACCATCTAACCTTAAATAAAAAGTAAATTTTCAATAATATAACTGTCAGTTTCATTTTGTGGTTATTATTTGACATTTAAGTATTTGTTTCTCACACTCAATAATAAGGAAATGCTATGCGAATAAGTTCGAAAATTATGTATTTTTATGCAATAGTATTAGTATTATTAAAAGGAATTTACATTATTTTTTTAACTTTATATTAAATAAATTCCTTTGAAACTACTTAGAACACTTTAAGAAAAATATCTTTTATTAAGCTTTCTTTCTTAGCAAAAATAATTATTGCACTTGAATACATCAATTATATTAAAA
The DNA here is from genome assembly GCF_022045245.1 of Lucilia cuprina. Taxonomy (NCBI): domain Eukaryota; kingdom Metazoa; phylum Arthropoda; class Insecta; order Diptera; family Calliphoridae; genus Lucilia; species Lucilia cuprina. The sequence goes on from NC_060952.1 coordinate 26,154,096, forward strand.
TTAATTTCCTCTACTTGAAAATGATTCCTCTTAAAGTAAGAAACATATAATTTTAAATTTAAATAATACAAAATAAAGATACGAATATAAACATATGTATGTATGAGAATTAGTGAGTGCGAATATTATAAGCATTTTCTTCCTGTGTTAAATTAATTGTAGATGTTTGTGAAACTAAACTAAACTGAATGAATTTGAGATCTAAACAATCTATACAAATCTACATGATAATACACAAAATAAATGTACATAAACATATCAACAGACAAACATGCAAGTTCATACCTATAGAATATCTAGAATTAAATAAGATACACGACAACGACTTTTCTTACTTAGGCCAGTCTGACGGTAAAATTTGTTAATTTTGTCTACATTTGCTCTAAAATTCTCTAATACCGTTTCGTATTATCATTAGAATTTCACTTGCACTTAGGCACAAGTTTCGCGCCAATTTTTATTAAACTCAACTACAGCAAAGACATAAACATGCAAATGTATATAAAAATACTGACAAAAAGCACATACTACTTGCTGAAACTAATGGATGGAATATTGTTTGTTCAATATCTCAACAAATACTAGCTATATACACGTAAAGACATACATACAACCTATACGACAATAAATAGAAATAAAACAGTCTGCTAAAGGTAAAAACAAAATAAATAAATAAGTGTAGATATACATACGTATATTTATACATATTTAGAGAAAGATCAGTAATTTATGCGATGACAGTTTTAATTTTGTTGAATACTTTTTCCTTTTGTACTTTTTTTTTGCAATTCAAGACAGACTTTATTAGAACAAATAGTAGAGGAGAGTGCTAAAATAAAGTAGCAACACATTTTTTATTATTATTTTAAATATTTTTTGTGTAACTGGTAAACAATTTGCAAATAATTTTGCTGTTAGATAATTTCTTTAGCATTGAGATGTGTTTGTTATCTATTGTTTAATATATTTTTAGGTTAATTATTCAAGATAATAGTGCCATTGGAAAACGGAAACCAGATTTAATTTAGTTCAAGGGGAAATTTGTAAAAAATAATACAACATATTTTAAAGTTTAATCGATATATTTTGATTTTATGTTTAAAATATAGCTTTTCCAATTATATATGGGTATTTCCATGGAAAGTTTTAACAAGACTTAACAATAACACCCTTTTAAAATTCGCACTTTTGAAGGTAACATTACGATATACATTCACATTAGGGTGATAACTTTAATAAAATTTTTGGAAATTTCAAATCGGTCATATCCATTCAACATAGAGCATGAAAATATACATCGAAAAAGTATATTACTTTTTCCCGAGAGTTGCCCTGGTAATTGCCTTAAAATTTTCGATATTTACTCCAAAAATAATTTCAAATTTTTAGTACAAAACTGGAAATTTTTGATACTGTTTAATTACGATGGAGAAAAGTCAAGGATAGGGGAGCGGTTTACCTCCTTTCAAAATTAGTTTCAAAAAATGTTTAATATAGTATTAATAAATCATGAAAATTTGTTTGTGAATGGTTTTAGAAAATCAATATGTCACAGAAGGTTTTTACACAAAAATGATCTGTGAAACAGATTTTCGTTTTCAGAACACTACTGGCTACTACGTAGTGATAGGGCCTAATTTTGGTTATACCCTAATGCATATGCTGTGCTATTATACTAAATTAAATAAGGTTTATTATACTAATAATCGAATCAATAACGATTTTAGATTATATTTTTATTAAATTAAATATATTAAAGTATTTCTACAGAGATTGTCTGATCTATAACCGTACTGCAGACTTTTGTAATTTTAATTTCCGCAACTCACTGGTATCGTGTTAACATTGTAAATTTTATATTGAAGTAAATCTTAATACAAAATTTGATAAGGATTGATCCAAACTTAATCTTAGTTTGCATATAACAACACCATGTCCGTCGGTGCTTATTTCAATCTATTGTATTTAAATGTTAGCTGAAGAAATAACAATTTAAAGACATTTGGACAATTTTTGCTGGACCCTATAGGTAAAAAGTTAAACTCAATAAAGAAAACCTTGTAATGCAAAAATTTGACCACCTTTTAAATCCGTCAGTTCTTGACAGACAGAGCTTTGTTTTAGGTCTATTATCCAGTTGTACTAATCTAGTACCTAAATCGGATGATATCTATTTGAAAAGTTGGGTCACTTTACCATATATTGACATTATTTTGGTTCAATGATGCATTTACGTAATTCCAAAGCCGATCTCCTGGAGTGCATTATCCGTTTACTAGTCCTATGTAATGGATTATAGAATATGTTTTTCCATATATTGAAGTTAGTCTTGGTCTATTGTGGGAAGTAGTTTCAAGATTTGCAGGATATTTTCAAAGGGCTAATTAAAATCTATAAGTAACGCTAGATATCAAAACAAAAATTGTTTTTGTTTTTTTGAGCATTTCCAAATATCAAACCCGATGACTATATACACACATACATACATATACATACTTATGTATATTAGAGAATAATATCATTAAGAATTGAGATTTTATTTTATAAATACATATAACACATTTTCAAGTGGCGTTATTTTATTTTAGTGTTCTAAAACAAGCAGTCTGTTAAAAATGTTTCATTAAAATGATTTTCTTTAATAATTTCAAAAATTATGTTGATTGGATTTATTTATTTTTTTATTTTTAAAGAAAAATAATTTATATTGATAACTTTTGACAAAGCGAAATCTCAAAATTTTGTTTCGAATTATATCCTTAATCACTAAACAAAGTCTATATTTAATTAAAAATAAATTTATAAACATATATTTGCGCAAAGATTTCTAAGTGATAAGGAAAAGACTATGAAATTAAAATTTTCACAAACTCTATCTATGTTTTATTTTAGCAATAAAATCAAGCTTCTATATTTTAAGGTTACGTAATTTTAAAAAATATATGTACATTCCACACATTTAAATTTGTTTAAATATTATTTTATTTGTGGTCTATGGTTTTCTATTTTATATTTTAGTACAAGTTAGTTTTTAATACAAAAACTGATAAAGTATACTGATAAGTGAAAAAATAAAGTATACTTTGCTATTTTATAATGATAAAGTAAGTCCTCAGTTACTGCTAAATGAGCGATGCTTTAGTATTTAGAAAAGTTTAATAAATTAAAAACAATTTATTTGTTTAACCATAAGAGTATGTTCTTGTAAAAGTAGAGCATATAGCAGTTTAATAAATATACACCTTGTTATAGTTTATACTATTTATAATAACATTAAACTATGTATACACATCATTCACAGAATATTTTATTTTTATCTCAAATAATCCGTTTAATTAATAGTCTCGTGTATACAAAACTATTATTTAAATAATAGGACTACATCAAGTACATTTATATTGAATAGAAAATATCAATTTAACGACAAATCAATTGTTTCACTTGCGTATTTCTACAGCAAATTAATTTTGCAGTGACATCATAACTTGAGTAATAAATAAAACCAACTGTTGCTGGCTAGATGGGTGGGTAATATTATTTCGATGTTATTTTCAACTGCTATTTTTAACTAATTAAAATTTTAGATTAATAAAAAATTCCTAAATTTTATTTGTCTTATTAATTTGTATGTGACAAGAAGACGAGGTTATTAGTCGACAATTTCAAAAAGTTTTTTAAACCACAAGAAGAAGAAATTTCGATTTAAAAAGTTACATATAGAGGAGAATTTACCATACTATTTAGATAGAAAATTTATTTGATACAATAGATTTTTGTACCCGGCGTTGCCCGGGGTTTAAGGGATTTCATAACATTATACTTAAATATTCATTCATTCAAAATTCTTAATATCTCCTTATGAAGAAATTCCTTATAATTTCTTTGTGTACAATATTTAATGGAGTATATTTTAGTTATATTTAAGTAAAGAAAATAATTGGTATTTATGCTCAAAAGTACTAATTTTAACCGCTTTTCACCCATTTTACCCCAATTTTGCGCCCTCCTAAAAACAAAAAATACACTTTTTTATTCTTTAAATTTAAATCGTCCAAAAATATGGTTTTTGTTAGTCCTTTATTCCATTAAAATTTTAATATTTTAAATTGGGTGCGTTTAGGATTTTTTATACAGCAAATACAGAATTCCCTTTTTTATCCATTTTTGCCAATATTATAAAAGGGCGTAGTTACTTTAGAAAACAAAAATTGGTCTCAAAGCACACTAGTAGTTTTTCCCCCTTTTCTCCTATTTTTGTCCCTTTTTGGTCCAACTTTCGCAACAGTACTATTCTAGTTCATTTTTCTAAAGCTTTAAAAAGCTAATGGATTATATTTTGGCTTAAGTAAAGACAATAATTGGTATTTATGCTCAAAAGTACTAATTTTGACCCCTTTTCACCCATTTTACTTCCTTTTTGCACCCTCCTAGTCCAAGTGTTAAAAAACGAAATAGCCTATAACACCGTCCAAGAATAGAACTACGAATGTTCCAAATTTCAAATATTAATTTCTTTTCCTCATTTTTATATTTTGTATAAAAAATTTTTGATTTTTGGGAGAGAAATTTCCATTTTTCTCACCCCTTGGATCCGCGCCTGGATATATTAGATATATATTTTTGTATTCATTATCTATCTCTTTTATTTTTCAATTACAATTCACTTTGTTTTCTTCTTTATTTGTCTATTTCTATAAGTTATGAACTACTTTATTTCTAAACCTTTTAACAAATATATATTTTTTAAAACTACCGTTTGCCTCATAATGTTACTGAATTATTATTTCGTTAATACTGTTTGCTTTTTGTTTGATAACTTAAGCAATTGACCCAGTTAAAAGTAACAAAATGATCTTACAAACAAAAAAATGCTATAAAAATTTTAAACAAATAGTCATGAGAATAATTGTAAATGTGAAAATAAGAGAGCAGAGGAAAAAAGCAAGAGTTAGAATAATGTAGTGATTTTAGTGACGAATATTATATACCCTACACCATAGTAAGATTTAAATAATTTTGTTCTTATAAATAGATTTCATTTTGACAGTTTAGATGTAAAAAATTGCTTGAGAACTTATGGTATACGCACAATTGGGACGAACGACGAATTTCGTATAGCACGACGAAGTAGCAGACAACAATTCGTTGCATAAATTCGTCGATTCGTTTCAAAATTTGTTTGTTCGAAATTAGAAAAAGGAACAAAAATTATATTTTTGTGAATCTCCACGATTTTGAGATAATTTTAATATTTTCGAACTTTACATCGAATTTTTGAACTTAATTTTAAATATTCTGACATAGCATTGTAGTGTCATGAAGTGTACTCCAGACTGCCTAATTTAAGACAATTTGGGCCACCAGAACTGTTTTTAATGGCTTTAAAAATTTTTCGAACCTAAGTTCGAATTTTCGAAATAAAATTTTAATATTCTATTGTCATTTGCTGTACTCACAGCCGCAAACTTCAGTAAATTCGGGCTACCGGAATTGGTCTTAAAACAAATTTTCCCAATTAATTCGTCGTTCGTCTGCGTAAGAAATAGAAATAAACCTATCGCATAGTTCGTTACGTACGACGAATTTCGTCATACGTAATGATTGTGTACATTTTCATATACCCAAGTGGGTTCTATTTTTGACGACGAAAATTTGTTCCGAAAAATTCGTCGTTCGTCCCAATTGTGCGAATACTATTAGTCGGAGAAATGAACTGAAATAAACAAAAGAATTTACTTTGTACAAAAGAAGAATTGTTCATCAAATTAACAACAATTAGGATGTTTAAAAATCTATATTTCTTATCAGCCGCAAAAGTCTCGTGAAGCATTATCTATAAAGCCATTTCCTACAAAACTACACGAAATATCTAATATCTATATATTTTAAAAGCTCGATTAATATTGAAGATACATATTAATGATTAAACTTTTTGGATTTTGGTGGGTTCAAACTTTACGCCTTATAAAAAGAATATTTTAACAAGTTTTTTATTATTAATTTTATCCACTTTAAAATCTATCATTTAATATTTATAAATTTCTATATCTTTTAAAAGGATTTAAATGGCTTAAAAGACTTTAAAAGCTTGTTTAGGATAGAATATTAATAACTGCAATATAATTAAGCTAAATTAGAAATTGTTAATGATATAATATTATAATACATTTATATCATAAAATTTACTAAATATTCTCATATAAAGGTTTTTGATATGTATATAAATAATTCATTAAAGTATTTTGATGACGAACATGGTAGAATCATTCTCGTCATTCTAAGCTTTTTTAAGTGATAAGATATTGTATGTATGATGTAATTTTCTAAGTACTAATTATTTTCTTTTTATCTATACATACAAATACTAAAGATTTGATAAAAAATATAAGTATTAATTCTTCGACACCTTAAAGTGTTAACGAAAACCAAACTTCAAATAATTTTAAACTGAATCATCTGCATTGTTCGTTTAAAAACCACAACATTATTAATATAACTAACAAAAACAATTTACACTTGAAAGCCTTTCATTGCAATAAACAAAAAAAACTTACACACACATACACAAAAACCAAAAAGAGTTAAACATTTCTAAAAAAAATTACAAACCATGACTTAATTTTATTTTATTTTTAAATACTTCTATGTACATGTGAACGATTATTCGACAAATGAAAGCTTAGGTATTTTAAACATCGATTAATGCTTTGTATTATTGCACTATTGTTGCTTTTGTTGAATTTTATTTATCAAACCTTCAATATGCACATCTAATGGGAAAACTTTTTATGGTTTTGTATTGTTTTTATATTCATCCTATGTAAGATGGGAAAGTAAAAAAACATTTCTCAAATATTAAAAAAAAATATATATATTAACCATGAATTTGTAACAAATAAACCACCAAAAACTGAAATGTTATCCGTGAGTAGGTTAATAAAATTGTATGAGATAAAAATTTAAATATTTATATATGTACTATATTTAAGCGGATGTTTTAGTGTTAATTTATTTGTACATAATAAATCATCGTCTTTAAAATTATTAACATAATTCTACTTGTCAGTAAAAAATATTGTTTAATTACTACTCTTTTAATTTTTATAGTTTTTAAAGTGCATTTTTTTTATTAAAACAAGTAAAAGAAATTGAAAATATGAAATGAGCGTTAAATAATATTGTATATTCTATCTATGAATATTTTATCAATTTGACCTTATATTTCTTGTTAAAAGGTAATGATGAACTTGTTTTGTTTTTACGTTTATAATTGACATGATTAAATGTCTACACACTATACACCAAAGTGTTCTTAACATTAGCTTAATAACAGTGTTTTTACCGTCCGCAATGTAAATAATATTTATAGCAAAACTAAAAAGTAAGACAGAATTATGTTAGACTATCACGAATCTTATGCAATCACCATCAAATCATTATTCATTTATATTAGCGTCCGGATGATTTTCGGAAAATTGACCTTTATAGGAAGGTCATCAATTATGGAGAGATTTCGAAAAAAATTCGTAAAAGGATTCAATCCAGTATAACAATTTTTGTTATTGATTTATTATGTGTAGAATGTATTCAGTTATGAAAAAAAACCTAGCGAGATATTGGATCTTTTAAAAATGGTTCTTAATAACCTTCTCTTAGAAATTTAAATATTTCTTGCTTTAATATTTTTATTATAATTTTTTTAAATTTATGAAATTTGGCATTATCATATTTTTTAATATAACTTATTAACAAATGACACACTCAAAATTCATTGGAAATGGTGTTTTACTAGCTTTTTCATAGAAAACAACTTTGATAGTTATAGTGTTTTAAGTGTCTAGTAAATATAAGAAACTAGAATGATTCAAAGGTGTTATTACTATTGATTTTATGTTTGTAGGTATATTTATTTTTGTTTTACTAATATATAATTTTCATAAAGTTTTTAATCGTCTACTTTCCAATAAAATCTTTAGCTATAAGTAGGTAAAAATAATGTATATTACATTATTTAAAATACAAAAAGTAAAAGCTGAACTTATTTTATTTTAAGGTGTTTTTTTTCGTGTGAAATGCTCAACTGTTGCGAAAAGCATGCTAAAAAACACCAAAAACACGATTTTTAAGAGGCTAATAAAGAAAGGTCCAGAAATATTAGAAATAAACTATTTTTTCTCTACTGCTAAATGTTTCGATGTCTTTTGGAATGTTTTTATTAGGGTGGTAAAATTTGCATAATAATTAACACCATTTACTTTAAATGCAAAGCTTAGCGTCATTTCTATATATAATTGTCTGGTAAAAATGAAAATAAACGAAACTAAGAGAAGGTACGTGAATAATGTTCAAAATATATAACAAGGATTATTTGTGCCAAATTTGTGCATTACAATAGACATTTTTTATAGAGAATGTAAATCGATACCTGATGGTTCTGGTAAAAAGGTGGGAGGGGAAATAAATATTACATAAAGTAAAAATTAAAATTTAAAAACTTTAGCTTTAACTTACCTTTAACCATAGGTTCAGATACCAAAGTCATCTCCTCTTGAGGAATCATTTCCATTAGTCTGGCAATATCCTTGGCCAACATATTGTCAACAATATCCAATAAGTGTGGTTTCAACGAATGGAATTTTGTAAAGTCTTGATGTTGTAAAACATCTTGCATTTTCTTGATGTCGGGGAAATCACCGGGAGAAATTGAATGCTCACGTTGAATGCGATCGTAAATTTGTCCCAAATTCTTAATTAAATCTTTCTTCTTACTATCTTTGCCGAATACTGAAGGCATATCCTTACGTAGCTCGGAAATTATAAAAGCGTGTACCTTGGCGAGGCGAGCACGTTTGATAAGATCATTAAGCTTGCGGAGAGCGGCATTACGTGGCAGTGATTGTAAATCGCGGAAGAGATCCTGCTCTTCATCTTCAAATAGTCTACGATTGGCATCGAAACGCAAAGGTTGATCCCAGAACGAACCAATATATACGCGGGCTACTTCAGGAGTCTGCAATACCTTGCCCAATGACCACATAAGAGCACCATATACACGCATCAATTGTTGGTGATCTATCATATCAGCCTTATTTAAAATAATACGAATCTTGTCATCATGACCTTTAAGAGCTTCAATTGAGCGGCGGAATTCATCGGAAATGTCCAATTTGTGGGCATCGAACAAGAGAATAATACGATCAACACGTTCGGCAAACCATTCTAAAACACCTGTGAAGTCATAACCACGATCGATGCGTTGCTTCTCTCCCGACAAAATACCGGGAGTATCTACAATTGATATAGCCTGTAACACGGGAGAGTTAACAGAGGAACATTGGAAACGATTAAGGAAAGCGTTGCCGTATTTGCTCAAGGGACGGAATTGTTTCTTGGGATCAACGACCAAAGCATTACCAGGAATTACGCCTTCCTTGTCGTCATGCATAACAGCAATAAAACGATCAGTAGTAGGTTCAGGGCCAATACGAATACCAGGGAAATCACGTTCTAATAAGTAACGAATAAATGTTGTCTTACCGGTAGAGTATTGACCGACCAACAAAATCATGGGTTTAGCATCAAAATCGGGATCTTCCAATTTGGGCGAGTGAAAGTCATGGAATTGATAGTGTTCTTCCAAAGGCAACAGTTTGCTTTTGTAGATTTTCTTCAACTCTCCAATAACATTTTCAACCACTTCTTGGTTGGTCTTTTCACGCTTCAGGAAACTAAACATTTTGCTTTTTTATATTTGTAGTTTTATTTTGAAATTTTCTAATATTTATCACTTTTTTGATTGTAGATTCCACCGCCCCACAAATTCTTACTTTTTTTAATGATTCACGCAGGCAAACTATGAAAATTTATTTTTGGAAAAATTCCGTCACTTTTTATGCTTTTCTTGGGTTCTGACACACACACACTTACTTTTTTTTACTTTTCTAATAATTTACGAAAAATTTGTGCTTTTTTCAATTGGTGGTTTGTAATTTACTTAAGCGATAGTTGGTTGAGTTATTGTTAAATTTTCAAGGAAATTAAAAAAAATCTCTTTCTTTTTGTAATTTTCTAATTGGTTCACTAAAAAATAATAAGAAAATATATCCGTCCGCTTACTGTCCACGTACGGTATTTACTGATGCAACTCTGATGATAAAAACGTAAAAGTGCGAGAATGACAGAAACGTCACAATGAAATGACAGCTAATGTGAGGTTTTAAAAAGCAACTTTTTTTCTAAAAGTCGACCACGGAACTGTTTGACTTTGTCGTCTTTCATATGGTTTAATGTTCGTACGCAAATTTTTTAGCATTCAAAAAAGAAAAAAATCTTTTACTATAAGAAAGTTAAGAACGAATGAATAATAAATTATTAAAATATTTTACTATTTATTTTAATTTATATTAATTTTTTTCCATTTAGGATTTTACTCATGTTGACTGCACATTTATAAACAGTATTATCGACAAGTTACAAATAAATAAATTTTTGTGAATACTATTGAAGCTTTAAAGTGTACATTATTGTGAATTGTTAAATACTGTGTTATCTTTGTTGCGATTTTCCAAAATCTTTATCGTTACAAAAATTATTTTTAAAATTATTAATTTCGAAGTAGAGTTGTAAGTACATATTCATTTCCTGGAATATTTTAATATAAAATCAATAATAAAAATCACATTAATATTATTAGTTGTGTTACATTACATTACTGTTTTCAAAAAGGAAAGGAAATTCACTTACGGTTTGTTGTAAAGTTTTTTATTAAAAACAATATTTTTAATTAGAAATAAATAAATAATAAATACCTTCTATCGTTGATGTTCATAAAAAGGAGATTTGTTTCTGCAAATTTGTAACACGTTTATAAGTGTAAAACCCTATTTTTTGAGCATTAGTGTTCCGAGGAATCGTCTTTTTAATAAATTCATATGTATGTACTGAATACTAAAAAATTTACTGAATATTCTGACTTTAGTGTATTTTTTGTGAAATGGGATTAAAAAATTCAACAAAAATATTTAAAAAATAGTTGGGGATTTGGTTTTGCACTAAAAGTCGTTTTTCAGACCAGAAAAACACTTATAAACACTTTATATATTTTTCCCGTGATAAGCTCAAAATCAATGAATTTTTGCCACCCATTTTGATAAGAATACTGAGATTTTTTTTGAACGTATTATAGTGAGATCTAGATTTGGAAACACTGATAAGGAACTGAGAACCATTTTTGAACGCTTCATTTGAGAGGTATTCTTTCAAAAAAGTGATCCACGGGGCATCCTAATCTACGTATTTTTGAAAGTATGCAAGATGTATTCACTCCTATTCTGCATTTCGATTACGTTTACGCATTCAGTTAAGCAATGATCGAAAAAGGTGTTTCAACAAAAAAATCAAATCGTTTATTAATGAAAAAATTAACAATATTTAAGTAAAATTTTGATGGGGGCTTTTTAGAGGGGCTATGGTCAAATGAGGCCCTATAATTATAAAGTTCATCAGGGTCATCAAAACTAGTATAGAAATTGGTTTTGCAGCTTTTTATCGAGATACGAGTATATTAAACATAATTATGAACTTAAAAGCCCTATTTGGACCGATGTTAACTATTTTCAATAGGCTTCGTCTACAGTAACATAAAACATCATGTGCCAAATTTCATTGGATTATCTCCAAAATTGCGAACTGTAGTTTGATTACAATGTTTACAAGTCCTCTTCGGGGGTACAGTTGTATGGGGGCTAGGTGAAATAATGGACCGATCTTAAACATTTTCAATAGGGTTCGTCCTTGGGACAATAGAAGATCATGTACCAAATTTCACTCAATTATTTTCAAAATTGCGGCCTGTAGTTTGATTACAAGGTTTACATGGATGGACAGACGGAAGGACGGACATAGCTAAATCGACTCAGAAAATGATTCTGAGCCGATTGGTATACTTTAAGGTGGATATAGGATCAATATTATTGTGTGTTACAAACATCAGCACAAACCTAATAAAGCCTCCCTATTAAAGTGGTGTAGGGTATAATTACGACATACTAAGATACAACCGTATAACACCGACTGTGATTTTAAAAAATAGGAAGATTATGATTATTTTTTATTTTAAATTATTTTCATAATTTATACATTAATGAATATGTTAGAAATGTGGATTTTTTTATATAAAATTGTTATTTTTTGAGAGATACTACCACATTTACCATAATTGTCCTATTGGGGGTTACGTTTGTATTTGGCTAGTTGGAAAAAAAAATAATCAATTTAAACCATTTTTAATAGTCAATAGTGAATACACAGACGGACGGAAATAGCCTAATTGACTCAGAAAGTAATTCTGAATACTTTAAGCTTGTGCAGAACTATTATTTTTGGGTGTTACAAACATCAGCACAAACGCACAATAAACCTCACACTAATAGTTATTTGGGGTAATAGTAAAATCCAGCATACAAATACATAAATTATTATAAACAATAATGTATAGATATGTATGTACATATAATGTATAGTATGTATGTAAATAAATCAGCATGGTACTCTCTCAATAAAATGTTTTTAAACCAGTGTCAATGTCAAAATAGGATAAAAAAACCATTTCCTAACGAAAGAAAAATGTGCGACCAAAGAAAAATATTGAACAAATCTAGTGTAACAATGAATGAATGAAAAATATACGCCCACAATATAACAACGTGCTTTTTGCTATTTGTTTTATACTACGCATAATTGTAACGTTTGTTAGAGAAGGGAAGAGCAGATTTTTTTAAAAATTATAAAGGGTGGTTGTAAAGGAAGAGAGAGAGAGAGAGCATGAATAAGGAATAAAATACTTTATATTAAAGAAACCATACAATTTTTTTATATATGTATAAAAGAATAAGCAAAAATAAGTAGGAATGGTTTATGAAAAAGCAAAAAAAGAAAAATCTTAAAAGGATGCTAAAGAGGTCACAACTATTTATCTGATGTTTTTTCTTTTTTTAACCCTTACTATTAAAGAAGAATGATGCTGACGCAATATTTTATGTTAAAAAAAAAAAAAAAAAACATTAAAATTAACAAAATGAACATTTATTATGAAACATGTTTGGAAATTATAATAGAATATCTTTAATAAGATAAAATAAGTAACCAACATCCAAGTTAACTTTAATTAATGAAAAAAATGAAAACTTGTTAATATATATTTTGTGTTGGTGTTAGTTTGTTAAATAAATATGTATTAATATAATATAAATTTATTTATAAATGATATAAACGATTATTAGCACTTGTTTAGGGAAATTTAGAAATCTTTAAAATTCTATGGTTAATAACATCTTTTAATGCAAAGAATGTTTTATTGATAACCAGATGTTTTATTCCATTAGTAGTGAAAGAAATTCATTCTATCATAAACGATTTGAACCAGTTTCTTTGATCATTTCCACTGAATATTCTAAATTGCAAATATTTGAAAATACTTCTTGTTTTTAAATGTTTTCTTATTGTTTGAAATTATTTTAAGATTCCAAAAACAAAATGTTTGTAGTTTCATGGAACATGGATGGTAAAACCACCCATTTGTCACTATAATAGGATGATATTCGAAAGAATACGTGACATCATTAACCAGTCCTGGTATAGTAGATTGGATTGCAAGATATCAAAGGCCCTGTGGCCAAAACTTGATATGGGTGCTACCAAAATACTTATAGGACTGGAAAGACGAAGTTTAAGGGTTCTGATAGGGTTTCTAACTGGACACTGCTCAGTTAGAACCGTTGTCAGTAAGTGGGACAGTAGTATACCGGACTATTGCAGGTTATGCGAAGATGAGGAAGTAGAGACGATCGAGCATATTATCTGCCAATGTCTTAGGATACAAAACCTCAAGCTGAAATGGCTAGGGAATAGGTTCCACGGCGAACTGGGGAAAATTGCGGGACTTAACCCTCGCAACCTACTAGGTTTTGTCAAGGGAATTAGTCACTTTTTGGGTATTTCAAGCAAAAGAAGGTCCGGAAATATAGTTTTATGAAATTAAATTTTAATTTTGAATTAAAATTTAGCAAAACAGACTCAAGACAAATTTCCCTTAAACAAGATTCGAAGCTGTTATTTTTGAAGATGTATTGTGTTATTATGCAGTTTTAAGTAATCATATTTTATGTAGTTTTGTTTTTATAATAATATAATTTATTTGTTTTTGTATTATTAATAAATATAACTGTGGTATTTTTGTTTTTTTTTCTTGCAAATTACAATTATTATTGTTTTGAGTTCATTTTATTTTTAAATTTCAAAAAATAAAAGGACAAAAAAATCATTTTTTTCAAATGTTAATAATACAATTTTTTAATAGTAGTTAATTAATATACGAGTATGTATATAGAGGCTTAATAGTTAAGGATAATCCTTGCCGAAACTCTGTTTAATATCTTTCCTTGGTTTTAAATATTTTCATTTTTTATTTTGTATTTTTTTTCAATTATGTTTTATTTTATAAATATTATTGTTTTGGTTTTACTTGTTAAATAGGTAGGTAAGTATGTATGTAAGTATATATAATATATATATTTATAATTAGTAGGGGGTGTATAATATAATTAATATATTCCAACATGAGACAGCATTTTTTTGTTATTTTAATCTTTATAGATAAATCGGTTGTTATTAATTTCTTTAATTATTGTTAATTGTTGTTGTTTTTGTTGTTGTTATAAATAATGGTTAATGAGAATTTCTGTAACCATTATATATGGATGTCTTTTTTAATTGTGTTTGTTTTTTTCCTTTTTACTAGCTTTTTCCATTTATTTTAGGATCCCTTTTCCATTAACTATATATTTAATTCATATCGTGACTATTTTATTATTTAACAAAAAACTCATTTACAGAGTTTTTTATTTCAGTTAATTTTTTTATTGTTTATAATCATAATAATAATAAATATAGTTTAATAAATATACATGTATATAATTTAGTTTCTTATTATTTTGTTTTTCTTTTGTATTAATTTATTTTTTAGCCTTATTAATTATAATATATATATTGTATAATTTAAATATAATAATAATAAATAACAAAATTAAACAACACACATTTATAATAAAGTTAGAGGGAGGAGTATAGAATTTCTTTTACGTTTTATATTTTAATTTGTTATTTAAAAAATAATTATTCATATTTTACTTTTTAAACAAGCAGTTCTAAAATATTTATTTATATATCTAGCAGTTTTATTTGTATCTATCTAATAAATAAATTTTGATTTTTTTTAGATAATAATAAAAATAAAAAAAAAATTGATAAATAAAATAAAAATTTGATGACATGTTTATGGCAATTAAAGGCAAAACGATTGCTAAAATTAAAGATAAGAAAAGAAAAAAAACATAAATAATATTACAAAATTAAAAAGAAAAAGAAACACAAATCAAAAAGTAATAATTTATAAAACAAACATAAAAACTATAAAAATTTTAATAAACAAAATTCATAATAATACTGATTTAAAAAATTTCATAGCAAAGCCATTTAAAAATATATATTTTGAATATTTTTTTTTTGACAAAATTTAAGTGAAAATGCCATTCGCTTTAGGTAAACGAGACTACAACTTTAGATTAAGTTGCAATTTGAAATCTTAAATATTAAAACAAAACTGTACAATTGTACTGAATAAATACTGATATTTATATTACATTTGCTTTATTTAAATCCAATTAAATGCTAGAAAATTTCATAAGCTCATGCTGCCGAATTATAAATACATATTTATAAAATTTTTATTTCTCTCATGTGAATGTCGATTAAATATAGAAGAAGTTTAAATAATAAATTTGTACAATAAATCAGTCTCTAATATATTTATCTAAAAATAAAACAAAATATTTTGTGGCCATGCTAAAATAATAATAATAATAAAAAAATGATTCATAAATTTATGAGAAGTGTGATGCCACAGCATTTTGTGTCATAAATAGTATTTTTTAAAATACTATTTTAGCAAGTACTTGCTAAAGTGATGTTAAAAATATTAGTAAACTGACAAAATGACATAAAAGTATCAACAAAATTTAAATAAAGCCTAATAATTTTTAAATTAACTTAAAAAAAACCAACAAAAACTTTTCGTGATAATAATAACTCTTATTTTTAAAATGTTTATTGTCAAAAGGATCTAAATAACACATTAAATCCCTAGGGTATTATTAAGACATAAAATATTATGTGAAAAATAAATGTTAAACAAAAAAAGAAGACAACTACATAGAGAACTAAAGAAATTGACCCACTTAGTCTTGTCAAATTGTCACTAACTTTCTGTGTGATGTTAGTTATCCTTAGAGAATATATTTTAATAAATCAATTTGCTGTTGGCAACATTTCAAATTTAAAAGCGTGAGTACCTTTTGTGCTCACATAAACTCACCAACAATTTTAAAGGATTTTTATATGATTTTCTTTTAGCGTATAAAACTGCTTGTTTTTAAAGTAAAAAATAAATAACGAGCACAAAAATACAGATAATAATTAACATTAAAAAGATTATCTTTGATTTTTATATAAAAATATCAAGGACGTTTAAATTGTTATATAATGTAAACATAAATCTTTTAAGTACTTTTATTTTTTTCAAAAGTTCATTTTACACAGGATAATGTTGTCATACATTTAATTAAGATTTGAATTGAGGGTTAGAGGTATTGACATTTTTTCTATATCATTAAAGCTGACCTTTAGTCATATTGCATGTGTTAGAATATATTTTGCAATTGCATATTTCATTTCATTTACAATAAGCGTCATAGATGAAAATTTAAAAACAATGTAAAATCTTGTATCCAAAATGAATAATAACATCTTAGAAGAAAATTTGTATATTTTTACTATAAATATACTAAACAACTGATCAAACAAGAATCTCTTTGAAAAGCAAATTCTTCAAATATACACATATGTATATCATATCTAAATGTGTGACGCATTTTTGCAGGGATAATAGAATCACACATCAAATGTTTTATTATCAAGGACTTTTACTCTATGGTAATTAGCATCAATGTCAAAGATTTGTCAATATGACAACTTATACGTAGTAAAATCTAGTGTTAAATGTAGACAAAAAAACACCTGTTAATTATAATTATAATAAATTATGAAAGATTAAATATGACAAGGGAGAGGATGTTAAAAAAAATACTAGGAAAAAGTTTTTTTTTGTATTAACAAAAAAGTAATAATAATTTTTTTTGTTTATTTTAAATAGAAAAATTACTATAAAAATAAAGTAAAAGAATTATATTATTTTATATTAATATACATTATTTTGCTTTTTTTAATTTCATTTGTAATTGAAGCATTATTTTTCATTTGGATAGTTTAAACTTTAGTTTTTAATTATTTGTTTTTACTAAATTTTGTTGGTTTAGTTTTCTTTTCCTTTAAAATTTTATTAGTTTTTAATTTTCATTTGTGTTTTTTCTTGTTGATTTTGTAGATAAATTGTAATTAACATTTAAATTGTAAAATTTTTATTTTAATTTATATTAAAATTAATAAATTAGTTATTGTTTGCCAATTTTGTTTTATGTTTGTTTCATAGACATCAAAAATAAAATTACATACATACGTTTAATAAACTCACTTTTTCTTTCAATGGTTAACTTTTAGCTTAAAAATCGTCTTCATCTTTCGTGCATCATACTTTTGTCCATTCATTTATCTGTCGATTGAACAATCAGTGTTTAATTTTTTTAATCATTAAAATAATCAGCCTCCTGGTTATTTTTTTTTGTAGTTGTTGCAGCTATGTCGTTTTGAGAGAAGAAAATTTGACGACAATTTAATTGCCATTAGGTAGGGGAACCACCACCTGCACATACGATTGTGGGAAATAGCCAGTGCGACCGTTGAGTGAGCCCTCAAACCAATTGTCGTCGACGCGATTCAGCAGAGTGATAATTTCATTTTCTTTAAAGCCCAATTCGCCGGGGTTTTGCGGCTCGAAATCGTACAAAGCCTGGCAATAGGGCTGCATCTGCTGGCGTGACGGTGTAGTGGCCATCGATTTAGCAGGCGAACGCATGGGCGATGGCAGCGGAGACGCACCAGTAACCCTATGATGGGATGGTGTGCCCGAGCTCTCCGTGTCATTGCCCATACCATCCAAATTCAAATCGAGTAGGGATTTGGGCACAAACTCCGGTTTGGGACGCGACTCGGCTTCTTCACGCTTCTCAGCTAACGTCTCCTGAAGGCCACGCAAAATATCTGCGCATTGCGAGTGGAATTCGTAGAGAGCCTCGGCGAAAGTGCAGAGTTGCGAAACCTGCTCGGTATCATTCTCGAGCAAGTTGAACATGCCCATTTGGGCAAGATGCAACGATTCCTCGAACTTTTCCTCGGCCCCACGTATTTCATCATCTTTTGCCTTCTGGCGACGTTTGCAATCGAAGTCGAGTCGTCGTCCTTGCAACTTCTTGCGATGGTGCATGACCTCCTTGAGGTCTTTCATTTGCAGATGGTGAAGTGGCTCCAAAAAGTTTTGCTTAATATTGTCATCCAATGAGTACTTAACATCAGCCATTTGACGCAGCGCTTCGCCAAACTCAACTAGCGCTTGCGCAAAAACACTATTGTCTTCACCCAACTTTTTGCCGTAAGTTAACATACAATCAGCCAAAAGACCTTCAGGCTGAGGATACGTATTCGATTTTGCTTGGCCAGACAATTTCGAAATACCCTTGACGGCTGCCATCTTCGCCCTGGCCGTGGGATTTGGCTGAAGAAATTCTTTTGTCTTCACTTGCAACTCCTCCACCAGTTCGACGGTTACATCTGTCTTGCGTTCCATCTCCATGAAATCGACATCTAACCGGGTGCCCTCGGCACCACCCATTTTCTCCGTTACATACTGATTGGCTTTGTTAATTTGTTTCTTTAATCCGGCAAAGGCCATTTTATCCTCTTAACTCTTTATGACTCTAGATGTTTCTGAAAATTTTGGTAAAAGCCAAACTGGACTTTGTGAACTTTCTCTAATACACAAACTCAAAAAATACAAACACTCACACGAAAATTACAATATAAAAAAATCAATCACCTCCTCCTCTTGAGTTTTTTTTTTTTTTTTTGAAAATTGACTATTTATCTTGCAATTAATTTTTTTCTATAACTTTTCTTATTGTGCAAATTACGACTGTATCCTGTTAAGTCTTTTCAGTAAATAATTATTTTTTTCTTTTGATTTTTCTAACGTTTTAAAATTTTTGCACAACTTTTCAGCTCCTGAACACTTTTTTCGTTTTATCGTCGTGTATGGCAAATCGATATTTTTCTTCTACTAAAGTGAATGTTTAGAGACCTGCGTCGACTAAAATTAATAACGGCGGTTAAGATAGAAAATACTGAAGCGGTGTTGAGTCATTTCTTGTGTTTGAAAAAACTATATTATAACGGTTATCAGAAACTAATATTAATATTAAAATTATTTTTTTTATTAACGTTTTTAAATTATGGTTTATTTTAAAAATATAATATAAATTAAAAAAACTTGCAAAAAGCTTAAAACTCAAAGTCGATCATATATGATACATATAACGACTGTACAGCATAGAATTTTAAATTCTATCGGCGGCTTTGTAGCTTTGGCTTTTTTAACGAATCGGCACAGGCCTCTGGCTACTATAAAGCTTCTTCTTACTATAAAATTTTCTACAATCATTTTTTCATTCTTCTTTGTATTTTTTTATTTTTTATATTTTCTGCACAAACGCAAACAATGCGTTGCCAGATTTTTAAGATTATAAATGTCAAGTTGAAGGCTAATGTCTGCGTAGGGGTGTTTTCTATTTTATCTTTTGGTCCATTTGCTTATTATGTGCATCATAACTACATACATAAATGAACAGGAGTGGGGGGAAATTAAAGAATGTTTTTATGCAAATTGATAAAAAAAGCAAAACTGAAATAATTCTTTTAAAATATAGTAAGCTGTTGTATTTTATATAGTTAAATAAAGTGGGAAAACAATATACGAACCGTCATCACCTAAGTGAAATGTTTTAGGATTTTAGAGAAATCAATAACATTTAATTAAGCGTTAAAAGGGTAATAGTATTTATTAAGTTTTTTTATTACTAAATATTAAATGATTTATTTTCGAAAGTATCCTCTAATTGTTTCTCTATTTTGACACGGATCGAAGAGTAATAGTTAAAAATAAAAAATATTTTTAAATTTAACGGTTTTTTCCTTATATCGTACTGGCATCTTTGCAGTATATCATTGACTACTCTCTGTACTTTACATTTAAGGGTGGTAATATAACGGTTTCTTGAATATTCTTATTCACATTTTTTATAAACTAACATTTTTCTGTATACCTATACTATTGCAGTGATTATAATTTTTTGTAGCCTTAATTAAAAATTTATTTGCAATTTAAGTTTTTTTTATAAGAAGAAATTAACATGATATTTTTTTTTTGGAAAACAACTAAAAAGATTCGCAACATGGTCTTATGTCATGTAGGTTATGGACCGTGCGGTTCATGTACTGCCATTATGTTAGCCTGAAATACAGTTTAAAATGTCAAAATTTGGGTGATTCGAAGACAAGTTTTATAGGAATAAAAATTACCCTTCTAAATTTTATTAGGATCGATCCATAATCGATAAAATTACTTAGTTACTTAATTAGTCAAATTCAACGACAAGTTTTTTTTTGGAATAAAAATAACTCTACTAAATTTTATTAGGATCGATCCATAATTTGACACCTTGAAAAAATAAATTGACAGATTTTACACAAAAATTGTTTTAACCGGAAGTATGTATATCTACCTGTTAAACAATAGTCGGTGGTTATATTATGTATGCAATTATTTGAGATATTATCGATCGAACCCATTAAATAATCCTATAAAGTTCTTTAAATAGTCTTTAACAAAGGTTTAAAATTGTTAAGCCTTAATTCAATTTTTTAAATCAAATTAAAATTTGTTCCTTCACCATTTCATATAAAATCATTCATTCGAATTTATTCATAAGCTGAATTCCTTGCTTCAATATGTAGTAATTGATATAAAAATCAACATAAATATTTTATTTGCTAAATTAAATCACATTTGAAAGAAATTCAGAACTGGCGTAGGGTATAATATGCTCGGCCCAGTCCGGCTATACTTTCCTACCTTGTTTAAATATTTATGGTTTACTAATTGCACATGATATACCTTCGCCCTGTTGTATTTTTTAATGAAAACTATACTACTTTGATAACGTTATTGGGAGGTCAAATGTATTTTTAAAAGATATATAGAATTTAGAATAACTATAGAGTTCGGAATAATACTTTCCCAGAAGGTAGTTTTTACATGAAAGGATAAAAAATGCAAGATATCCTTAATCGACTTTTATCTTTTCATATTCTTTAAAGTTTATCAAATTCTAATTTTTCTACATAATATTTTAACAAAAAAGAACTTTAAAATTTTCAAAGGGGAAAATTTTATTAATAAATTTATTGAGATATTTAAAAAATATTATATAAATTAAACAAATGAATCTATGAAGACCAATTTTAAGACTTTTGTACTCCATTCTAACGTCTTTATTATGAATATTTTTTGTTGAACAATTTTGTATAAAATTTCAAGGATAATAAGGGATAAACTTTTATAAGCATATTTTTTACATATTTTTATTCTTAAAAAATAAAACAAAATACGAGATAAAAATACTGCAATTGTCCTCTTTGTTTGATACCCATATTGTTATAATAGGGTGGCTAAAAATATTTTATAAAATTTTTTGAAAATTGTATATAACTCAAAATTTTAAACGATCAGAAAATGAAAAACTGAGTACACAGTTATACCATATAAATTATGTGCTTTCGTATGTATATGGTTTGGTTCGTGTGTGAAAAATGGTGTTGGACGGTGTTACAAATACAATTTTCTATTTTAATTTCAGCTAATTAAATATGATTAAATAAAAGACAAGTGCTATAGCCTCTATTTAAATTTACATAAATGAAAAATCTTACTCGAAACAGATTATTTATAAAGTTTTTAAACGTTATTTTGTGTGTCTTTTAATAATATTTTCCAAATATAATTTCAATTCGAAAAAAGTTCGAACATATACGTATAAATAGAATTATATATTTCATATGTTCTTTAACGTCACTTGGGTGATATTAGTCATCTGAAGAAATAATGCATAAACTTTACATTAGATCTGTAAATAAAATTAAATTTTATAGAAAAACAAGATAAAATAACACAAATTAAGCTAAAAAGGAAACAACATCATAAAAAATGCATACCAGGGTAAATATTTATATTTTTAATTTATCGGTGCGTAGTGGCTATTGAATAAAACAAGATAAGATCCATGGAAAAACACAGTCTATACTAGATCTGACAATAACTATAAAAACAATGTACACTGAAACTGTAATTATTAGTTATTTTACGAACATTAAACGACAAAATACATTAATCGGTTTAAAAATTTTATTGAAATTAAAAAAAATGAAATTAACATTAATATTTTTAGTAATTTGTGCTCTGGGTTTCAGTCAGGTAATGTGTTTTTTTTTAAATTAGTTGACAGAAATTAAATTGTATTATAGAATTTTAAAAATATATTTTTTTTTGTGTGTTATTTAGGCCAATGTTTAGAAATATAAACAGGGTAACGCCCGTATTTAGTATTTCGAACAGAAATTGTATTTTCAGTTTTATTTATGTATAACTTAATTAATTTCAAAAATTTTTATTAACATTTCAGGCTCAACTTAATTTGGGTTTAAATTTAGGTCCAAAAGCTGGTTTTGCTGGTTTATCACCCGGACAATTCTTTCAAAATATTGTATTACAATCGGAAGCTGAGAAGCTTCTAGTTAATCCTGATTTACCCGATGACTTGAGACAACGTGTTTTAGATTCTATGGCCAATGCTGAACAAGGTTTTAATAATTGCTCGACTGCTGTTACATTACCCTGGATGCAAATACGTTGTTCCGCTTTACAATTACAACGTTCAAAAAATGAATTAAAAGCTATTGAAAATGAGGCAACTGCTAGAACCCAGGCTGCAAATGCAGCTCCAGTAGAGACAGGCACTGCAATAATATAATCATTTAATATTTTCACCGCACTTTAAACATATTTACATACATATCTATATGAATATATACTAATATTAAACTTTGAACACGCCAATCTTTAAACGTTTTTTATCTTATTAAATTAAGAAATTATTATTAATAAAAATTTTCAAAATTTATATGTAGTACACACAGTATTTTAGTGGAGAATTGTTAAAATTGTATATGCATAGAAAATTTCTTTAATGCTCATAACTATATTTGGGTCCTATTAAATATGGTCCATGAAAAACCTTAAAATCTTAAATAATTTCTCAGAATACTTGGATTTTAAATCTTCTTTTTGGAAATTAGTAAATTCAATATATATTTTTTATTAATAATTTAAAAATCCCCTATTACACAATAGTTCTTTAAAATTTGTTTCTATTAATATCTACTACTTATTTTAAAATATGAATATGTATGAACTTAAAATGACTGGCACTTGCAGTAATAACATGCGAAATAGTAATTAAAGTTATTTTTTCAAAAAGGGGTTGTGACACTAATAATAGTACTACAATCAACGAACTAGAAACATAATGAGTAAGAAATTTTTAATTCACACTGGACTCTTAATAAATACATTTGAGTTGCAGCGATAAAAAATTAAAAAAAAAAAAATTAAAGAAATTACATCTATATATATAAAAGAGTAGCGTTACTGACTGACTGATTCATCATCACACAGCCCAAACGGCTGAACCTAGAATCATGAAATTTTGACATTAGATGTGTTTTTGGTTATGTAGATCCACTAAGGAGGGATTTTTGGAAATTTGCACATTTATGGGGAAAAAGGGGAAAAATCGGGTAAAACTGGTTTTCTTAATTATCTTACGTAATATTAGTGATACAAGAAAAATTTTAAATGCACCTATATCTACTTTTAAAATGAGCAGATGGGTGTCTGGTACTTTCTTAAAATTTGTACTTTTAAGGGGTAAAAATGTGTAACAAATGTGATTTTGGTACCTTTTTTTAGCCCTTTATAACTTTTAAACTAATTAATATAATAAAATTTTTCTAAATATTTTGGATACATCTCTCAAAATTATGAGACACCTGTTTCGTACCTTTTTAAAATTCAGTCCTTTTTGGGCGCAAAAGGGAGAAACCTGTATTTATGGTACTTTTTTTAGCACATTAAGAAAACTTTCTCGATTTATTGAATTATTCATATTAAACATATTAACTCTGTAATATTTATTGTAATAAAATTTTTGCTATTTCACTGGGGAAAAAAGTACCAAAAAGAGGTAAAACGGGAACTTTAATTTATAGGCCTATCATCATGTAAATTGTTTGGTACCTTTTTTAAAGCACAATTTTTCTGGAATAAATGAATGCAGATTTATCACAGTTTTATCTGTGATATATATGTAGATTTAAATACGGAACATTTTGTAAACTTAATTCTCGAAAAAGTATACTTCTAAGCGTAAAGGGGAAACATTGTACTCTTTTTATTAGTACTTTCCACTTAGGTAAACTTTATTTCACTTTTGGTACTTTTTCTTCCTTCAAATGATACTCTATGTATGTTCTTTAATATGAACTGAAAACACATGATTATTAAACATACACGGACCTCATTGAATAAGATTCTTTAAGAGACAATTTTTTAGTACTTTTTATCTCATAAATTGTACCTTTTTTATTTTCTAAAATATTCAACCTAGGAACATTAATTTTAACATACATGGTCTTGACTGAATAATATTCTGTAAGTGGGAACTATATGGTACTTTTCTATTCTTCAAATGGATTCTTTATAATGGTTAACCGGAACACACGGTCCTTATTAAATGAGAATTTATTGAGAGAGATCTTTGTACTTTTTAATACATAGTTAGGGTAGCAAAGCACCCAGGGTATGCTAGTATATATTATATATATATATATATATATTATATATATATATATATATATATATATATATATATATATATATTATATATATATATATAATAAGGAAAGAAACGATCCTGTGATGAGCTACTAAGGCAATAATATAGTTCTTTTCAAAAAACTTATTAAGGACGAATTTTTCAACAATACTGATGTGTATAACATACATACATACATACCTATGTATGTATGTTAGAACCATTTTTGAAGTCTAGTACATTATGAAATCATGGACCAATTAAGAATTGTATGTGAAATCAATACGGTCAATCCTACCTCCTATAATTTGCAACAGTGCTATTCGAAAGGTCAAATCTGATTGATCAATTTACTTAAAGTTAAACGAACTGTTACAAACATCACAACAAACTAAAATAATCACTACAAAATGATTTTCTAGAGTAAGTAAAAGAAAGCAACAACACAAGCGTTAAAGTTTATTTAGGACAACGACAACATTAAAATGTCCATAAAACTATTTACAAATGCATTTGAACTGCAAAAATGTTAGTTAATATAATAAATACAAAAACTTTAATGTACTACATGTTCACGCTCATTTCTTTTGAACTGAAAAACTAATACGCACACGTGTGCTTTAGAAAAAAAGTAGAAAAATGCATTCCCACTCCTTTATAAATACTTTTTGTTTCTTTGTGTGCAAAAATAAAAACATTTTATAATTATATTTATATTTCTTTTTCTTTCCGTTTCCTTTCGTAAAGTGTCAAGTGTGGTAAAACGGCTTGACGCCTCTGTGCTTTTATTTAAAAAAAAGTTTAAATGTTTTAGGTTAGGTTAGCAACAATAATTTAAGTCAAATCGATTTGAGCTTTAAAATTGTAATTCCTGGATGACCATGACTTTAAATATTGTAGAAATAAAGTATATTTCGGAAGGGGGTTCTATCGATCACCATAAATTTTAAAAATTAAGAACAATTTAAAATTATTGTAAAATATTTTGAGTTTTAAATAAAAATAATACAATTAATCAATTATGAATGAATTTCAAATCCTTAATTCTGAAATATTTAAGCAATTAATAAAACGGAAGTTATTCCCGGACTGTTTATATACTTTATGTAGGGTGTTAAAACTATATTTCTAGGCGTAAAAATAACAATGAAAACGTCTTTTACTGATATTTTAAACGGGTGGATTTTATATAAGGTTTATATGTATGGACTTTATATGGTACTAGGGTAGGATTGTCATTTGAATAAAAATTATTCGATTAATAGAGGAACATTTTTGTGATTTTCTTCGGATGAATAAAAAATTTCCAATTTAGAATAAAGAATAATTCGAATAATTTTTGTCGTATAATCGAATATTCGAATAAAATTTTAATGTGACTTTTTACCCATAATTTATTACAATATTCAACAAAGAAATACATGAATACTAAATCAAGAGATCTGTTATAATTGAAACAAATCAATAACTACTTTATGCAAATTATAAAAATGTATATTTTGCAATTTAAAAAGTAGAATGCTTCCTGTTTTAGAAGTGATTCTATGGATTTTTTTTAAATGCTTTAAATGTGAAATTGTAGGTAGATATTGTCCCTTTTCAGTACCAAACAAAAAAATATTTGTTCAAAATTTTAATTCTCTAGCACGCCCTATCGTGTTTCAACAGGCAGGCGGATGGACGGCTATTTTGTTTTAGAATGTAATAAGGACCCAATATTTCCATGTATTTCAAACGGAATGAAAATGGTGGGTATTAAACATTTGGGTATTAAACATTTAAAGTGGCTGCTAAAATGCATACATATTTCTCTACTTAAGTTAAATATCGTATACATATATCAATATAAAAACCTCAGTTTCCACTTTAAAATCTATTGAGAAATTTAAAATAAGTAGAGATTGAACTAAATTGTTAACGCATAAGTGCATTAATGTACGCCAACCCGTGTTTTACCCGTATCTTAAGATTTTGAAGGTGTTTAGCAATTTTCATCTATATCTTATTAAATTATTCAAATAAAAACTTTTATTCGTTAATAGAATAATTTTTAGTCGACTACTCGAATACAAAAAAAAAATATTGTAAGTTTTATTCAAATAATTTTAAACACGAATAATTGACCCTATACTAGGGTCAAATAAAATCTAAAACAAGTAGGAAAGTATAGTCGGGCATGGCCGACCATATGATACCCTACACCATGAGTATATTTTTACAATTTTTACTTTTATAAAATTTTTATTTTTTGTAAAGAAACTTTTATGTTGAATATTACCATAATTCCAAAATATTTAAGCCATTTATTGATAAAAAAATAAAATTTCTAAATGAGGCTTTATATAGGTCAAATATGGGCCGATCCTCGGTAAATTTGGGAAAAGGATATATTTCTAAATAACAGTTAGTTTTGTTGAGTTTCATTGCGATACAAATGGTTACAAGTCAATTTTAGACGTTTAAGTAATTTTTTGAAGGGGGGTTTGTATGGGGGCTAGGGTCAAATATAGGCCGATCCTTACGAAAATCTGCAGTATTATTTATACATATATAAAACTTATTTGTGCCAATTTTTAGAGAGATAGCAGAATATTTGACGTAATTATAGCATAAAAAATTCAAATCGGGAGGTACGGTTGTATGGGGGCTAGGTGAAATAATGGACCGATTTCAACCATTTTCAATAGGCTTCGTCCTTGTGCCAAAAAACATGCTTGGTCCAAATTTAATCAAATTATCTTGAAAATTTCGGCCTGTACCTTGCGCACAAGGTTTACATGGACAGCCAGCCAGCAGGACAGACGGACGGACGGACATGTCTTAATCGACTCAAAAAATGATTCTGAATCGATCGGTATACTTTAATGTGGGTATTGGACCAATATTTTTGTATGTTACAAACATCAGCACAAACGTATAATGCCCTCCCCACTATAGTGGTGTAGGGTATAAAAATACAGTTCTGCATACATAAATAAACATACATATGTAACATATTTTTTATGCAAAATTAATAAATTAATTTGTTAAATTGTCTAGACAGTCCTTAGCTTTGATATCACGCTTTTTAAAACTTTAAAAATTCACATTTACTTAAATTAATTTAGATTTTTTTTAAAGTCCATAAAATTACCTCACAAATGTATACGATTTTTTTCTGTATTTCATATTTGACTATATTATACGAAACACAAAACTTTGAATCGAATGGATTTTTATAATACTAGGGTTAAAAATTTTCGGGGAAACTTGTCTTCTATGTGTTGTTTTAGATATCAGCTGTTGTCAATATATTGTGGAAGTGTACAACTCTAAAGCATGCACCGCAGAAACGGTATTCGATATAGTGGGATCATTCTTTTTATAACCAATGGCCTCAAAAATATTGATATCTGTTTAAATATTATCTAATATGATCAAAATAAACCCAAAATTTTGGACTTACAGTGTTGTTGTAATGGGCAATAATCGTTAATGTTATGAGTAGTAAAAACTAAAATCTACTGTATAGGATGATATTTTGTTAAGGCATGTATTTTTTTGTATACGGCTACGATGTCCTGAAAATTTTAAATATAAGTGCTAAGTTTGTCGGAAAATGTCGATCCTAGTGGTACGAAAAGGGACTTAAGGTCGAGATAATTCAATTAGAAACAGAAGAACGATACCAAAAATATATCTTGGAATGTTTAAAAAAAGATCCTTACATCAAAAATTATTATTTTTAGATACCTCAAGAAATCTATTAAATTCTAATATTAAATTTTAGTTTTATCTCTTTAAAAAATAGAAAAAATGGCAAATATGGTAAAAAATCGTAATTTTAATGATATTATATGAAATGATGGTACAAATGCCCAAAAATTGTGGGCCAAAAATATATCCTTTTTGTGTTTCGTAAAATATGGTCAAATATGAAATACAGGAAAAATTCGAATACTTTTGTGAAGTAATTTTATGGACTTTTTTAAAAAAAAGTTAAATTTATTTAAACAAATGTAATGTCTTCAAATTTTAAGGAGTGTGATATTAAACCTTAGAACTCTCTAGACAATATATCAAATTTAATTATTAATTTAACACATAATAAATATTAATTAAATTATGTTTATTTTAAAAGAACACCTAAATTCGAATACTTATGCGAGACACTGTATGTATGTTAGATATATGTATGTAAAATTATATTATCGTATATATCACTTTTAAATGAAAACCGGAAGAAAGCTTGTAGAGGGGCTAGGTGATATTGTTATCTTTTAATAAAAAGCAAGCATTACCAATTGAACCAATTTATATAAATGTTTACCATCTTACTCGTCCAGTTTGGAACCTAACGTGTTGAGTGAATTAGGACCCAGAATATATGTATATCTTTGTATGTATTATAAACGGTCTAAACTTATATTTTATACATGAGTATAATTATAAAAGTTATTAATGAGATTTTTTTGTCCAATTTAATAGAACAAGGTTCCAGCAGATTTTCGGCTGTCTTCTTAAAAGATTAACAAACTCCATACATTTACATAATTCACTTGAATTATTCCTGAACTCATCTATGCTGTCACCTTGAATAAGTTCATCTTGCTACATACGCTTTTAAAAAAATCAAAAAAGAGAAGTTATAACATGTCATAATAAGTATGCAGTAAAATTATTAACGTAAAAAATAAAGTTTTCTGTGACTTTTTTATTAGATTCTGGGTATGTACAAAAAAATAAAAAAAACTAATGAATTATTCTGTGAACTTTTGAAAAATTATAATTGCATTTTTGAAATTATTCATAAAATATAAAAAGCATTTATTACAATGTATGTAGTATGAATGCATAAGTAGGTTGCTGGAATAAATCCTCTTTTAAAATACTTTTTTTCTCTACAGCAAGATACTGGTGCATATAATTACAGGGGAATGATAGAAAATGAATAGTTACATAGAAACTAGCTTCCCCACTATCAGTACATAACTATGAATTTGTTTAAGCTCTAACTTATTAGAAAAATATTAGAATACTTCGTAAAATAATTACTGGATGTTATTTGGATACTTCCCAAAATGTTTGCTATAGCTAATTTATATATAATTGCATTCACTAAAGTTATTTTTTGACACTCTCACATTTATATATCTTTGTCGTTTTAAAACTGACATTAATAAAAAGAATTTTTATATTTTTACTAGTTATTTTCTGTAATAAATATAATTTTTTTGAATTGGCAATTAAATGCCAATTAATAATCAGAATAGTTAAGTTTAAGTTTATTTGAGACTTCATTCGATTAAACATTTGCAGTTAATATGAAAACAGTGTAACGATTAAAAAACTTAAAATAATAATGGGTTGTTTTACTGATCGGCCCGGCCCAATAATGTTTACATTGTTGCATTTCTTGTAAATTCTTAATTGTATTGGTCGCTTAATTAGGTAAAAAATTAATTAACTTAGTACTCAAAAATTATTATTGAGGATTAATTTTAATTTAATCTCTAATAGTTCAGTTTAGTCTATAATCAGTCTATAGTCTAGTCTTTAGTCTAGTCTATAGTCTAGTCTATAGTCTAGTCTATAGTCTAGTCTATAGTCTAGTCTATAGTCTAGTCTATAGTCTAGTCTATAGTCTAGTCTATAGTCTAGTCTATAGTCTAGTCTATAGTCTAGTCTATAGTCTAGTCTATAGTCTAGTCTATAGTCTAGTCTATAGTCTGGTCTATAGTCTAGTCTATAGTCTGGTCTATAGTCTAGTCTATACTATACTAATTGTATAGATAATTTATTATCTATACAATTTTAATTAAATTCAAAAACGCTTTCTGTAAAGATAATTATCATACCAACTTTACTTTCACAGATAATATCAGGTAACCCATTATAATTATATGTATTTATTTTCCATGACGAATTTAAATATTTGACTTGAAATAGTGCGAAAACTAAGAGCAAACACTTTTTCTCTTTCGTTTCGGCAGAACATACTTATTTAGTTTAACTAGCATTATGTTTGACATTGTTTACTCTTGAAGAAGTCACGCAAGATCAAATAAATATGTACAAATATGGCAATTAAGAAAAATTAAATATAGTCAGCTTGATACGACTTAAAACTACTTTACAATAATCTTTTCTATTTTCTAATTAATTAGATTTTAATAAAAACAAGTTTTAGTCACGTTTTGAATATGCAAGCACTATATTATCCAGAAATTAAAATTACTTCGGTGAAACCATTTATCTATATACGCATGGTTCCATTTTTATACAAATGAGAAATAAGTAGGCCTCCTTACTTTGGTGACCATATGACATACATATATCTTTAATAGTTTTTTATTTAAACACATATTAAACTTAAATAAATTGTGTTATATGAGACAACTTTTTATTTATCAAAACAGCCCACAATCACTAGATATCTAATCTTAAATAAATTAAATCTTAAATACAAAAAAAAGATAAATTTTACAAAAAAAAAAAAAAAAAATCGGGCCAACTAAAATAACTATTAGTTTCTTTAAAGCCTGCAAACTAGCAAGTGACTTGTAATTAGGAAGTAAAATAATTTACAATTCAAATATGTTCAAATTTGTTACTTGTTGTTTAATTATAAATGCGGTAAATTGAATAAAAATTTCTAAGATTGAAATTAAAAAAACTAAATGTAGTCTTTTTATCAGTTATTAGCGCCTTTTGCTCTTAGTCAAAATAATAATGTTGCCACAGATGTAACAACAGTAATCGATGTGGAAATTCAAGAAGCTTTTAAATTTTCAAATGTTGTCAGTTCATCCATAGAAGAATATATACGTGAAGCTTTACCTTCTGAAGCTAGGTTAGAAGGTGAGAAAATTTTACAAGATGTAAAGGAGGGTCTAATTACTTGTGAGTCATTCGTTCATACACCTCTCGATATTTGGCAATATAAGGTGTGTAGCTCGTCGCTGTTGCGTGATGGTATGGCCGCTTTAGGTGCACTGCAGGCTAAATATAGACCATTCACATCGGGTGCCTCCAGAATTGGATTATTTTGGTAGTTAAATTATGTATGAAAATGTAAATGTTTTTTAAAGAATATAATATGGTGTCTTTGACGCACTTTTTTGAGTTTGATAAATTAGTTTATTCTTTTTTTAAAATCCATTTTATTATAAAATAATAGAAGTACAGAGTACATACTTATTCAATATCTATCTATCTATCTATCTATCTATCTATCTATCTATCTATCTATCTATCTATCTATCTATCTATCTATCTATCTATCTATCTATCTATCTATCTATCTATCTATCTATCTATCTATCTATCTATCTATCTATCTATCTATCTATCTATCTATCTATCTATCTATCTATCTATCTATCTATCTATCTATCTATCTATCTATCTATCTATCTATCTATCTATCTATATATATATATATTTTTTTTTTACAGATACTTAAATAAACATTACGCAAAACCTTACTAAAATGGAAAAAAATGTATATAAGTCAATATTACAATTATATTAAACTGTTTCTAAAAAATCAATAATACTATTTACACAAAATACCACCAAAACCGCACGTGCCTCCCTTTTTGCCGACCATTTTTATTTATGCAAATGAAATGACCAATAATGGTAAAATGCAATACAAATCATGGATAAAATCAACAAAAAGCCAACAAAATACAAATCAATCATTAGAACTTTTTCTATGCGATTTATGGTTGGTAATCTCAACTGAATCATGAAAATTATTGTAACGAATTCATGAAAAAGCGGGCATCATAAAAATGACCAACAGACCAAGCGAATAAATTTAATGATAATGATACTAAATTTATGCTAATCGTCAAAAAGCGTTCAATTTGGAAAAGGGAAATTTTAAAACGAACAAAAAGCAATAATACAATAAAAATATTAAAGAGAGTTCAACAGATTTGGCAATAATAGAATTAGTTTTTTTTATATTTGAAAGATTCTAATATAAGTTAGAATAGCAGGAGGAGAAAAAAGTATTTTGGTACAGATGTATGTGTATATTACAACGTAAACTGACTTTGTATATTTTAGATTAGAAATAAACTATGAAAAATTGATATGGTGCATTTCTCTAGTCAATATAAATACATCGTTAGTAGCAAAAGAGCCAGAAGTATTAGAAAATAGCAAATTCTATAGGCACAGTGGGTTGAGAGCGAAAAAAGTCTTTTTGATTTTAACAATATGAGTATATTCAAAAATAAATATCAATATTAAGCATATCCAATGAGGAGGAAACATGGTTAGTATTTTTTGGTACAATTCACTTTAAGAATTGTTTTTAAAAACTATAAATTCTCACTTGTGTTTTCTGTGATCACCTAAAATAAAAATTTTGCAAATTTTTTAATAATTTGTGTACTGTCCCACAGTTTAACACTAAAGTACCAATTTAGTTTGTATATTAGTATATCAAGGAAAACAGTTTGAAAAATTACTAAAATCACAAAAAAAAAAAACAAGTATGAATATATAATTGGGCAAGGGCAACCATATGAAAGCCTTACACAACCTAGTATGTTAAAAAATGTGCATTTTTTAAATAATAATGTATTTAATTTGTTTTTACCTTAATTCCGGAGTATTTTTATTATTCTTGGCAAAAAAATTATATATTCTACAAGAGGGCTCAAAGGGGGGTAAGGGTATGTATTGGCCTATCCTTATAAATTTTGAAAGAGGAATTTACGTTTTCATCAAAACTTGACATACTAGAACATTTAACATAATTGTGAGCCCAAAAGATCCATTGGGGGTACGGTTGTATGGGGGCTATGCAAAATTTTCAATAGCGTTCGAAGAAAAGTAATTGTCAAATTTTATGAAATTATCTTGAAAATTGTAACTTGCAGCGTGTGCACAAGCTTTACATGGATACACAGACAGGCAAGCCGATTGGTATACTTTGAGGTGGTTGTAGGACCAAGAAGTTAGTTTTATGTACAACAAAATATAATATATATTGGTTCATATTTGACCCAGGCTCTCTTATAAGGTTCACTTCTTTTTATGACTTTAACAATATTTTTTTTTATCATATTTTATATTTAGTTTTCATAGATATCTAGGAACTTTCGAAAATTTATTTCCACAGACGGACATGGCTTAATCAACTAAACTATCTATAAGGATCCAGAATATATGTATATACTTTATGGAGTTGGAAAATTATATTGTTGAAATTACAAACGGATTACAAAAATATATATACATATACCCTTCTCACAAAGGTGAAGGGTATAGAATAAAAACGAAAACATAGTTGTTGGTAGTTGATTTTAAAAGGTTTGTGATAAAAGCATTTGTAGAATCTATAATAGAAAAATAAAAATTCTAGTTCAACAACAAGTCAATTGCAGGCAGCAACAGTAAAAGTCACTCGCATCAATAAAGGGAAAAAAACTGAACGTAAAAATAACAAAAAACAGTATAAGTATAAATATAAAGCAATAATGCCATCATCATACTTGACTCAAAACCAAAGGCAATTCCAATATAAAGATGCATCAACCCCGAGTAGTTTAACAACAAGAGTAGCAAGCGGCAAACAGTAGTAGTGCAGAAACAACTAGATTAGCTTTCACATTACACCAACAACCAACTCAGTCAACGTTTTTGTGACTTGATTTTTCATACATTTATTCACTCACTCTTTCAGTTGTCTGGTTGTTACTGAGTTAAAATTTACCATGAAACGGAAACTACATTAAATAGTTGATGGCATTTTAGTGGTTCAGCTGCCAACTACTGATTTTATTTCATGTTTTTCATCTTATTCAAAAAAGTCACATAGAAAACGTACTTGCACCAACCAAACATTATCGACAAAAAATTAAAAAAAAAAAAATAAAGAAACTCTTGAGTTCAAGGATAATTTACCAACCAAGCTACAAATGTTGTACATACATATTTTTTGTGATTTTTTTTAACAATACATTCCATGCTTAAAATAATTTTGTTAAAAAAATTTTATTGGCACATTTTACATTATTCATATAGTTTTCAAAAAATTTAGTGAATTACAGAGGTTGGAAGGCAGAAAAGTATTTTTTTATATATACTTGTATGAACAATTGTAATGCAATTATTTCTTTAATATAAATATTATAGAGTTCCGAGGTTATTGATATTATGACTGTTGTAATCGATATATATATATTTAGCTAATTTAGGAAATTCAAATTCCGTTTTTATGGTATTAATTTTAAAAATTTAAACTGAAATGCTCCTTCTGTCCGTTTAAAAATATCAGACTTTCAAACTATAGATTTCAACAAACTTATGGATATACAGACATTTCAAAATATACTTCACTATCTATAAGGACCCATTAAATTTGTAACCATAAAAATTAAATGGCTCTAATGCATGAATGGTCAATTTCGGGTCAAGGACTGTGGGAGTTAGAGGGGAAAAAGTTAGATATTTTGATACAGGTTTTTTTAAGAGTGTAACTTTTTACCTATTGATCCTAGCAAAAATTGTCCAAAGAACATCCAAATTGATTTTTGCTGTTGGGTCGCTTGACACGAAATTGGTCCTAAATGTTAGATTACTTTATGTATTCTAAATATTTATGCAACAACTTCTTGTAATACAAATACTTAAAATCTGCATAAGTGCATTTAACTATAAAACTGTAATTGTTATTGTCATAGTAGGGCAACCCAACAAACATAAAAAACAAAATGTTTTTTTAAACCATTAAAGTAATAGAATTGTAAAAGGCTCATCTGTAAATATGGAAAAACGGTAAAAATAAAAACCTAATAGGAAAATACTCGGTAAAACGGGTAAATTCTTAGGTGCTTACCAAAAAGATGGATATGCAGGAGGTTTAAATAAGATCTTTGTCCACATTTTCATCTTTAACTTAAGAATTTATTAAATTTTTTATAATGCCTTTTCAAATGATATTTATCAAAACAAATTGTTTATTTAAAATAATTTACGATATGTCAATTAATTTTTGAAAAATATTTATATTTAAAACCACTGAACACTAAGAAGTGGAACGCTGTCATTTTTTTACAACAGTCGTCTCTTTACTGTCCTCAAGTAACCTAGAGATTATACTCTTAAAAGTTGCATTTTTTGTTGTACTTCCGAAAGTAGTTATTTTACCCATCTTTTGGAGAAATGATTATTACTTTCTACTAATATGCCACCATCTGGTTGACTCAAATTTATATCTTTCAGGTCAATCGTCACATAGTATTTCTACTAATGCATTCTTAGAGTTAGGTACCGAATGACAGTACACTTAGGTATTTTTTGACAGCGCTTCACTTCTTAGTATTCAGTTTTTAAAATATTTTATAAATACCCAATAAAGATTGAAAAAAAAGAAACATACCTGGCATTTACCCAGTTTTTCCAAACATCGGGTACCAGGTAGGATCCCGCTGTTCACTACTTATTCATTAGCATTTCAAATCATTATTTTACCACTGTGATGTCATTAGAGGTAAATTTTTGCCGTCACTCACACATATAGAATACGAACTTGGGCTTCTTGTTCGTTATGTCGCCGTCTCACTCACATCACCACTGCTTAGTTATTTTATTGTGCGTCAAATAATGGTTTCAACACTGAAAATCAATTTTCTTTGTGTGTGTGTAAGAACAAGTTGCTAGGACGTGATCCATGAAAATGTGGAAATAAAACGGCTACAGTTAAAATAAAGTACTTACGTATCTAAATTTATGTAAAGAGTATTTAGAAGTAATGCAGACGGTAAGTAATAAGTAGTCTTTGAAAAGTAAGTGGTAATTAAAATACTATTCATTACCAAAATTTTTGCTGGGTGGTTATGTATATTTTTGTGTTTATTTTGTTAAGGACAAGAAAGTTTACGCACATGTACTAGTTTAATTTATAATCTAAGTATCTCAAGGATTGAGTTTACATACATACTTACTTATGTATGTAAATTAGTGCAATGCCGTTTGTATGGAGCAAGAAAAAGAAACTATAGGTGCCACCGATAATGAAAGCTTAGTTCATTGTATAAATTTTTTAAACTTTTTGCCTTTTGGGATCAATATATAGATAGCTGTGTAAAATATGCATGTAGTTAATTTTATTATTTTTAGTTATATCCCTAATGTACATACAATTTGCATTTGTAAGACATGTTAAGAATTTATTGTTCTGCTTCCATTACACCAAGGTGTTTTGCGTTTATAGTGATGTTTGTAACAATCAAAAATATAATTCCTCAGAATAGTAAGCCTAAAGGATATAGCCGATTTTCGTAATGATCGGGCCTCATTTGAAGCTAGCACCCACCCAAAGTATCCTTAAAGGTCATTTATTCACATATAAACTCTAAGTATTAGAGTTTATATATCTATAAATAATAAAATTTTTAAATTTTATTATTTATAGATATTTTTATAAATTTCTTATATTTTAATTCTTTTTTTACAAATTGATGCATGTCAACGAAAAAGTCTACATATGTGAGTAAATGTATTTGTACATGCAAGTGTGTTTATATATGGATACTAAAGTTGATTTGTTAAAATTTCAATTTAATTTAAATAAACACTTTAAGATATTTTTTATGTAATTTTAAAATATACTCAAATATCTCTCATTTGTGATGAAAGTGTAATAACACAGAATTTTTTATTAAATATTTCAAATAAAGTGAACCGTAGAAAAATTTGATATTTCTGTTAAAAAAAATTATTATATGAGTAAGAAAATATTAAAAACTTATATCCTTTTTCAGGTAAATGAGTCTTGTACATTAATCTTTATATATGTAGATAATGGCTGAGAACATATTGAGTTGTTTGCCAATACAGTATTTTTGATAATTTAATTTTTCAAATATTTTGATAATAAATTTTATTGATTAAATTTATTGTTATAATTTAAATGTGTATTACTTTATAGTCTGAAATATTCAATAGAATAAGTTAAAGATGTCTGCATAAAAGTAATTTCAAGAAGTCTATAGTCTAGTCTATAGTCTAGTCTATAGTCTAGTCTATAGTCTAGTCTATAGTCTAGTCTATAGTCTAGTCTATAGTCTAGTCTATAGTCTAGTCTATAGTCTAGTCTATAGTCTAGTCTATAGTCTAGTCTATAGTCTAGTCTATAGTCTAGTCTATAGTCTAGTCTATAGTCTAGTCTATAGTCTAGTCTATAGTCTAGTCTATAGTCTAGTCTATAGTCTAGTCTATAGTATTGTCTATAGTGTAGTTAATAGTATTGTTTATAATCTAGTCTATAGTCTAGTTTATAGTCTAGTTTATAGTCTACTTCATAGTCTAGTTTTAGTCTAGTCTAAAGTCTAGTCTCTAGTCTAAATGATACTTTTTTGTGAGTCATTCTAATGTATTCAATTCTGCAACTGTTTTAATACAATTTACAACTTCAAGCATTTCCAATTTTTTTTCATTTTAAAATAAAGTTATAAATAAGAATAAAACTTAAAGAAACCTCTTAAATTAATATAATAATAAAGAAAAAACAAAATGAAGAAAACTTAAACTGAATGTTGAGAAAATTAAATCAAGTTGCATGTTGTATTAAAAAACATTAAAAAAAATAATAAAAAGAAAAAAAGAAATACACAAATGAATTCATTATAGAAAGCAAAATAATAATTGAATTCTTTGGATTTTTGCTTCTGTTAATGTGTATATGTTTAAACAAATTATATATTTGCACGTAAAAACATTCGCATATGAAATAATATAAATGAAAAAAGTATGTATGAAGCAGCAGTAAAATTTGAGTAAATAGAAAACAGTGAAACTAAATGATATTTGTTTAAATTTAAATACAAAATTTTTTTGTAGAATAAAGTGAAAGTAATTCTACACTATTCACAAACAAAATTTTTATTTTATTAACGATTTATAAATTAGATTTTGTATGGAAATTTTGTTTAAAAGCCTTTTTATAAAATACAAATGTTGTTTGTGAATAAGGGTAACTCCCTTATTAAAAAATATTAAAAATTTTGAAAAGACACACATATATTGTTATACATACATTTGTTTGTATTTGTTTTCATTTTTTCCACTGTGCCTTCTGAATTTCAAATATATGTTAAGATTTTCGAACTACACACACTGCTGATGATTTTTTTGCACTTAAGCGTTTACAACTACATTTATAAATACTTATGTACCGAATGCATATTTTATTTTTGTTGTAGTTGTTAGCAACTTTCATGGGGGAAAAAGGATGATGGAAATAAAATTGTATTTAAATATTTATTTTACAGTTTGTTGGTATTAAAAAACCAATGTTGTTAACAAAATAACTTTACTTATGTTTAAGAAATCTCCCTCTCTTTAACTCTTAATATTTCTTTTAATTTACTCACACAACATGCATCATCACCTCAGTGGTTGTATAGTATGTATGAGAGCGTATACTTAATATGAATGTGCGAGTATGCATGACTGCATCAACACTCATACGACAGCGGTTTTTTCTTTTTAAATATATATAAAACAATAAAATATTTATTATGAAATTCAAGAAATTATGTTCGCTTTCTATTTAATCAGATTTATTTTATTTATTTGCTTGAATTTTATGAATTTTCGTTAAAAATTTTTTAAGTTTTTTATTATTTATTGATGTTGTACAAAGGAAGTCATAAATAAATGTTTTTTAAAGAACTTCAATTAATTTTTTGTTGTTTAAAAAAATAACCAAGTAAAAAATTTGCTTGTTATGCTTTTGTTTAGAAATATTACAAAGACGCTAAAAATGTATGGTAGTAAAACATGAAGGAGTACAACAAATATTTTCTTTTATTAATATTTATTTATTATGTACATATTTTGAAATTCTTTATTTTAAACACTTGAGTCTTGAGTGTCGGCCAATATATGATTTTTAAGCACATCACAAAAATAATGTATAGTGTTTAGTATGGTAGAGTCTGTAATATATTCTTAGCAAAAGATGTCAAAATGGTATTTAAAAATGTCGTAAGTTTGAGCTGATTAAGGACAAAATACGTATTTTAAGTATTTTTTGTCGACAACAGATCAGTTTTGCAGACTAGACGGAATTTTGAGACCCGTGTTGAATTGCAGACAAATTATTTTTCAACATATTGCATTGGAACCAATATTTTCAATTACTGGTACGTAAGTGGGGAAAAATATATATCAATAAATCCAAAATAATAGAGTTTGAAGCAATTTTTTTGACAAGATAGAGGGTTTTGCATTTAGAATTTTTTTTAACATAGAGAAATTTGAAAATTGCTATAAAAGTGGCAAAAAATATAATTTTTCTGTGAAATTTATATCACTGATGCGGGAAAGTTTGCCGAATATTCTGCCATCAATGTGTTAGTTTTATGAAAATGACAGATAGAGACTATATAATATAGTTTCTCGATATGTGTTGTATATAATTGTGGAAATCTAATTTAAATTTTTTGCCGGGCTCAAGTGTCTAATGTTGATTATTGTTGGCGTACACTGCCAATGCATACTGTTTACTACATATAGCTAAGGTTAGTTAAAAATTTCTTTTTATTGTTGGTATTTTTATTATTAAGTAGGAAACAAAAAAAAGGTACTACTTCTGTACGGGCGTGTGTATATCAAAGGAACAAAGAAGGTGTGTTCATTCAAGCACAGCTAATTTATAATAGAGTTCAAGAAATGCACTACATAAAGCAATAGCAACAATAACAAAATCAAAATCACCATCAACAATAATAGTTGCAGAATAAAAGCAACTGTTGTTACACACTACTCTGACCCCATTAAATGAAGAAAAAAAAAAGGAAAAAACAAAACTACAACACAATCAACAACAAAAGTATTACATACAATTATATAAAACACACACACAAACATACAAAGTAGAAATAACAACAACGAAAAATTGTAATAATAACAACAAGAGTTGATTGAAATAAAGAAAACGATGCAATCAAGTGTATTGAAGAATAAATATATAGAATAACAATAAACTTTCTTTCTTCTTTACTCCCTCATTTTTCGTTTGTTCTACACTTAACAACTAACTTGCAACACAAAATAACAACAATACTAACTAACGACTAGTGAAATAGTTGCAGTAGCGAGAACTACTATTATAGTACATTTATAACAATAAAAGAAACAATATGTATAAAGCAGCCATGGGTAGTTTTTATAATGTTCACATAAGTACACTAAAAGATAGCTTTTACTTTGAACATTAGGAAAAACCTGACATTTTCCCTATTAAAATACTGTGTAGAAGAGAACGGAAAGGATAGTCTAAACGCAACATGTATTTAAACCATTACAGAGAAAATACGGATGGAAAACTTGTAAGTCGTATGACTTTCATCAATTTTTTAAATTATTCAAAATTTTTTTTTTACTAAAATACGGATAGAATTTCATTTGATTTTTTATATCTAAAGTCTTATAGTCGAAAGATACTTTTACGAAGTACAAATGTGATAGTTTTTGTTTGTCTCCCATCGCTGAAGAACTTTCAAAAACAACAACAATAACACTACAAATTCACTTATTTTTAATGTTTTGAAAAGTTTAAGTTTTTTCAACAAATACCGAGATACTACCCATCTGGGTTGGTACGAGTATCACAACGTGTTAGTGTGTTAATTTATGTTAAGCATTGATTGACAAAGGAAGTTGTTTGTTTATTTGTTGTTCATCACCATTATCATCTGTCATCATGATTTCATCATTGTTATTATTATTATAATTTTTATCTATTACATCAGCCAAAACATCTTTCGTCTTTTGAAACTTTAACAACATTGTATATTGGAGCAAACAGAACAATGGTTTTGATGAGTCCAAAAGTAGTAAAAAATATATTTTCATGCAGACCAGTGTAATTATTTACTTCATAAGTATGTTTTAATACTTTTTTAATACTTTACTTCTAGAAAATATCATTTGTATAATATCTATTTATAACTTCAGTTAAAAAATACCTTATGTTAATCTCTAGTTTGTCAGTATGTTTTTTTGATAATCCCTACTAAAAAAGAAGAAAAAAGTTTATTTTAATCATTTTATTTTCGCTTGTGAGAACAACAGTTTCTGATTAATAGATGATACAAATTCCAAGAAATATTCTAATAATTATTATGAAAATGATACATAATTTATTTTCATTCAATTGTTGTAATTTAAATCTGTCGTAAATGTTAAAAATACCTTTTTATTTTAATTCTTGAAATAAAATAATTATAACAATTGATACTGTTGTTAAGCAATGAACTTAAGAATTTCTAATTAAACGACAATTATAACATTTTAAATAGATATAGAAATAAAATATTTAGCTTTATTTTTATGAAGCTTACGTTTAGTTTAATAAACCCTTACAAGGATTTTATTATAAATACAATTTAAACTAAATAATTAATTTCGACATAAGTAAGCATTTCTGTCTACGAAAAGGTATCGGAAAGTTTTCTTTTATAGATTTTTATTCCATGACAAATCTGACAATTAAAAAAGTAGTCAGACATGGCTAACCATAACATACCATACATTAGCTATCAGTATATCTAAAAT
The DNA here is from genome assembly GCF_022045245.1 of Lucilia cuprina. NCBI lineage: Eukaryota > Metazoa > Arthropoda > Insecta > Diptera > Calliphoridae > Lucilia > Lucilia cuprina. Next base: position 26,196,713 of record NC_060952.1, read on the forward strand.
GGTTATTACTTTTAAAAATATATCATTTTTTTTACATTTTTTCTTAATTTAGATATGTTTTTGATAGAAAAATTATTTTCTGGGGATCAATTATAAACCGATAAAAAGAAAATTTGGTAGAATTTTATTTGAATACATGTATTTATAAGGGATTTAACGATGTGCAAGCTCTTTCATAGGGGAACTTTGCAAGGGGACTAGAATTAAATATAAACGGTATATAAATATAGGTTTTCAGAAATTTTAAAATTGAAAATGAAAAATTGAATGACAAAAAAATTCCAAAAGTTTAATCTTATAAGGATTCTTAAAAATACAGAATCTTTATAGAGCCACAGGAGCTGCATGGGTTGTATTTGTAGACATTTGGCATTATTTTTTAGGAGAACAGAAAGCTGAAAACTATAAAGAACAAATTCAAGTAGATTTTAAGTGCATACATACATATATATCGTCACATAAAATGCAAAAGGGCGTAACAACACTCTTAAATATTTGACAGAAGAGACAAAAAACTAAATAAAATAAAAACTATTGTTGCTATTAAATGTAATTTTTATAAAAACTCTGTATCCCAACATTATTAAACATGTTTGACTGTTTACTGGCAGACATTATAGTCTATTGTGTGTATTTTTAGGACTTTCTAACTTGTGCAAATTACTAATTTATTGTTATGCCCTTTTAAATTTAATGTCAATAAAATCGCAGTTTTTGACAATAGAGTTCTAAAAAATTTCGACAACATAGAATTTGATGTAGTGGACAATTTTCAATCCAAAACTTGATTTTAAATTTTTTGGTTACTACGTCTTTTTGAATATCAGGTAACGGTATGTACATAAGAGGAAAATTGCATGGAGGAAAAATGAGGTGTCAATGTTTCGAATTAAAATGAAAGTTTAATTGATTTTGAAATACCATTTTTTAACATTTTTATTCTGGCGTCTATAGCTTGTGAGCTGGTCCTTTTTTCTGGATTTTATGATTTTTTTCATATTTTTTCCAAAGGAAACATATGAAATGTTGGTATTATAAAAAATAAATAATTTCAATTAACTACGTTAAAAAATTCGGTGCTAAGATTTTAACCCCCTTATTCACAAAAAAAATTTTTATTATATAAAAGGTTTATAAAAGAAAATTTCCATACTAAATCTATTTTATAAAAGGTTTAAAAAATATAAAACTGTTTGTGAATAGGGGGTAAAAATATAAACAAATTTTAAAAAAAAAAAAAAATTATAAAATTTTAAATTTAAAGTCATATATAAAATTTTGTTACATCCGTTCAAAAATGTTCTCCTTTTACGAACAAAAATATGAAAAAATATAAAAAAACATAAAAAGGACCTTTTCATCCTTTTATACAGTTCACTAAATATTGATGTTAGGTTAAATATTTTTCAGAAATAGTATCTTAAAATTAAAAATTTTTTTGTTTTGAGGCCACCCTAATGTATATATGTCACCATTTGGATTCGTACTTTTTCCTGAAAATGTTGCTGTAGTTTTCAAAAATAAATTTACCATATAATAATTTTTCCATATTTAACAATGCATTGTCTTCATTTATAAACTACTGATAGTGAGCTGACACCTCTATTGATTTTATAATCACACAAGTAAAGACATGTCATTTAAAATTGTTTAACGAAAAAAATGCTTAAACTGTAAAATGAGTGTTGTATTCGGTCATATTGAATCAAATATACTCTATCTTCGAAGTATATATAAAGTCAGTAGGAGGCAAAGTATAACTTTATACTTTGGTAGGAGGTTTTATATCTTGGAACGAACTTTATTAATACTCCTAATTTTTATTAAGATTTTATAAAATACGAAAAATAATGAGACGTCTTAAAGTCAGCAATTTAAGTTTTAATAACTTTAAACAAGTACGGTAACTCTTTTTTTGGAAAAAATTAGATTTTTTACAAGAGTGCTCAAAGTGGAGTAGGGAAATATATGGCCCTAACCTTATAAATGTTGGTAAGGGAAGTTAAGACTACTTCAAAGTTATTTATGTAGAATTTAAAAGTGTTATTAGTGTTCGTAAGTGAATTTTGACCTTCAATTCATTTTTTGGGGAGTTTGTATGGGGGCTTGGGTCAAATGGAGCCCAGTCAACACAAAAACTGGTAGTGTCATTTAAAGTTCTATAAAACTAAGTTTTGTTGAATTTTGTTGACATAATAGAACATTTAACTTAATTATGAGCCCAAAGGCCCTATTTGAGGGGTACGGTTGTATGGGGGCTAGTCGAAATAATGTACCGATTTTAACCATTTGTAATGGGCTTCGTCCTTGGGCCAAAAGAAGCGTGTGTGTCAAATTTCATCCAATTATCTTGAACAAGGTTTTTATGGACAGCCAGCCAGACGGACGGACATAGCTTAATCGACTCAGAAAATTATTCTAAGCCTACTTTAAGGTATAGGTATAGGACGAATATTTTTGTATGTTACAAACATCAGCACAAACCCAATATACTCTCCCCACTAAAGTGGTGTAGGGTATAAATACATACAAAATAAAAAACGTGATAATAAAACAGCAACTCATGTCTAGTCGCATTAATTAAAAGAACTATTCAATGAACGTTGAAAATGTATGACAGGGTGCCATTAAAATGATTGCGTGCAATTTATGCCTTTTTAAATTCAATATTAACAGAGATTTTAAACATTTTGGTTTCTTAAGTTTTTCATTATTTGACTATTTTTCTAACCACACAACACGAAACACTAATCGAATTAAAAGAGCCACAATCAGAATGATTGAAAATACCAGATTGTTTTTTGCTATAAAAAGACGATTGAGTCAAATGAATAGACTACTTAGTTTGAGTTGAAACGAGCTGAAATTTTGCAGTTGAAAAGTTATACAACATATATATGTATTCGGATGTGGATGTGAAAATAAATAGAAACTCATTTTAAATGTTTAAGAGAAAAAGTAAACTTTAAGTTTTAAACTTTAATAATATCAGAGAGTAAAAGTTGCAAAAGAAACGAAGTGGGTGTTGGATGGGAAAATGGATGAGTTTTTCAAATCTCCCCGATTTGAAGCTCAAATGGCTAATGGTTCGTTATTGGATAGAGTAAGTTGTTGTTGTTTTAAAATTGGAGAAAGTTAATGCTAAAATTTAATATTCTTTAAGGTCACCCCCGATATGATGCATTTGGTGAATCCTTTTTGGGGCCGTTTTCCACCCATGGACACTAAAATGAATCAAATTTTAGGTGTTTTTACTTTTGTAATTTTTATTATATCAGTTTGTGGCAATGGTGTGGTAGTCTATATATTTGGTGGTACCAAATCTCTTAGAACTCCAGCAAATTTGTTGGTTTTAAATTTAGCCTTTTCTGATTTTTGTATGATGGCTTCCCAGTGTCCGGCTATGATTATAAATTTCTATTATGAGACCTGGATTTTGGGACCATTTTGGTGTGATATTTATGCTATATGTGGTTCAATGTTTGGTTGTGTATCCATATGGTCCATGTGTATGATTGCTTTGGATCGTTATAATGTAATTGTTAAGGGAGTCTCCGGCCGACCCATGACCGTAAAGTTGGCCATTATGAAAATTACTGCTATTTGGATGTTTGCAACATTTTGGACCGTAATGCCATTGTTGGGTTGGAATAGGTAAGTGAATGGAATTGATTTGGGAAAATAAAATTTTTTAAAATAATTCTAATGCACTTTATAAATATTTGGAAATTTTCTTTTTAAATTTAAAAATTGATGAAAATATTGAAAAAATCATAAAACTTCTTTACTTTTTAGATACGTCCCCGAAGGCAATCTAACTGGCTGTAGCATTGATACCATGACCAGAGAATGGAATCCCCGCTCATATTTGATATGTTACTCTCTACTGGTTTACTATACACCTCTATTTTTGATTTGTTATTCTTATTGGTTCATAATAGCTGCAGTGGCAGCCCACGAAAAAGCCATGCGTGAACAGGCTAAAAAAATGAATGTTAAATCCTTAAGATCTTCCGAAGATTGTGATAAAAGTGCTGAAGCCAAATTAGCTAAAGTAGCATTGACAACAATTTCATTATGGTTTATTGCCTGGACACCGTACTTGATTATTTGTTATTTTGGTCTTTTTAAAATTGATGGTTTAACTCCGACCGCCACCATATGGGGAGCAACATTTGCAAAAACTAGTGCCGTTTATAATCCGATTGTTTATGGCATAAGGTAAAGTTTGATTTTAAATGTATCTCGTTTTGTTTTAAATAATACTGAACATTTCTTTAACAGTCATCCCAAGTATCGAATTGTTTTAAAGGAAAAATGTCCCTTGTGTGTTTTTGGCTCGACCGAGGAACCTAAACCCGATAATTCTGATACCAATACGACATCACAAGCTGAAACTTCAGCTTAAATATTTTAATCAAATTTTCATTAAGGAAGTTTTGAAATTATTCAGCAATGCCAATATAAATGGCCAAAAAGTACAAAAAATGTTTAAAGCAATTATCTTTTAAAAGATACAAAAATGTAAAAAAATAGTTAAATTAATATAAAAACGAAGAAGAAGTGCGAGCAATGATTATTTTTGGTTTTATATTGTCTAACGAATATATGTACTATATTTTAAGCGGAGAAAAATTTGGAAGGGGGTATTGTCACTGTTGCGACAATTTGTGCCAATAGTCCAGTTCGTTCTCAGTACCTTCATGCTAAGTCGATATTATAAGACATTTTTATAATAGGTCTGATATAGGTACAAGGGAGTGAGGTAGTGTACAAAAGCATGAGTGCGTTAAAAAGGACTTACAAGCCATTCGTCTGCTGTCTGTATTTCGGCGGTAGTTAAAAAAGCAGTTGATCAACTACACACTACAATACAACAGCAAAAGCAACAAATACAAAAGAAATGTGTTTGATTGCTTGATTGATCCTGAAAGATTGCAGTACAATTTAAAACTGTTTTTGAGTAGTAAATAGGCCATAAGGTCAATACGTGATAAATGATTTATGTAAATAAAGGACACTGACAGGGGCAGAGGACATATATCAAATATGACTTTTTATCAGTAAATTGTATAAGTAATTCCATAGCTCTGGAAATGATATTGTCTCTCTTTAAAAGCTTTTCTTAGAGTTTGTTCAATTGTCTTCTAAGTCAGAACTTCATACGAGTTTTCTCTTCTTTTAGAGCCTGGAAAAAATGAGAATTTATAAAAGATGTCCTTTTGGTAATTTTTATATCCACCATTAAAAACGATGGGGGTATATTAATTTTGTCATTTGAAACATTGGTCTTAGAATCACAAAGTATACATATACGTATATTTTGGATCCTTTTTAAATTTTGAAACGATTAAGTTGAAATCACGATAGCGACCACACGGGAAGAGCTAGACAGTTGACATTTTGCTTTAATATTCTTTATTAGCAAGAACTTATTGATAGGTATTGAACATGAGCAATATCAGTTCACGCTTTCCTCATACAAGTGGCCCTCGGAAAATAGTGTTAACATCAATAAGTCTTATGTGACTCAGTCGATAATTGACCCTATTCCCCATATAAGGTCCCCTTCAGAAAGCGTATACGCTTATTACTGGCTCAGAAATGAGAGTACAGCGATAAAATTCGATATAAAAAAGTTTTGTGTAAGCCAATATTACTCTAATACCTTTTGTGAGGATCAGTTTATATTTTACCCTCCCCCCGTATAAATTCCCCTTCAAAAAATTACCTTAACGCTCAATACTTACTTAAAAATACGTGTAAGGTTATGAATTTAAATATAAAGAAAATTTGTAAGAACAAAAATTTTTCTACCAAATTCTATAAGGATCGGTCAATAAATGAATTAAGTTACAGAAGTTATTTAAGTAAATAACGGTATATTCGATCTGCTATAATCTTTGAAATATAAAATTTATTTTGGCCAATTTTATAATTACTCTAACATTGAGCACATAAGTTTCATGAGTTTTGCAGCTTTAATTTTTGAACAAGACTTTTTTTTAAGCTTTACGATTCATTGTGCGATATTAAATCTGAAAGAAGATCTCAAAAAATTTTTACTGGCTTAATTAAAGCAATCTTAGATGGCTTATTTCTTTAAGGTGCTACAAATGTACTCAAAGTTAATGACTTAAATAACCAGTAATAACCTTTTGCTTAGAGTTCAGAGGGCAGTAGAGTGTGTGTGTGTAAGCATTGAGCAATCGAGATAATGGCAACAGGTGCCAGTCAGCTAACTAATAATTTCCTTAATTATCACTTCTGTTAAAGACGATGCATGGCCTCTATGGCAAGGGATTAGACAATGGTAACACTTAAGCAAAATGCTTATACATGGCCTCTAAAGGTTGCCACAAAAAGTGTTTGGGGGCTAGATTTCTGTCTTTCTCTATTAAGGTTCCTATATCCTATTCATTATATTAACCTGAGAGATGTACAATGTACATCTGTATGTCACTTATGTTATTTTACAAAACCAAGACATTATCTTGTCAGAAACGTGTATTACTTTATGTTTATTTACACAAACACATGTATGATAGAATCACTTTGAACTATCCTTAACTGTAATAAACAAAATGAATTTCGAATGGAAAACAAGAAATGCAAAAGCTATTTTAGCTTAAAGTGTGTCATTTACAGATGAATTAAAATGCAAGATATGCATGTAAGGTTTGAATTTAAGAAGATTTTAAGTTACTAGTCTGTTTAATTTGTCCATTTAATTCAAAATAGGTATGATTAGATTTCTTTAACATGTACATCATCTGTTCAGAAATTTTAAGTTTTTTTTTAACATCAATCTGCACTGGCCTGAACTAGTAAATAATTTTAGTCCTTCCTTTTATATCTTTCAAACTCGTCCCAAAATATGTTGGTTATATTACTAGTACTGGTAATTTATACTTCACATTAATATGCTTATTTCATTTCATATGTATTTGTATATACGTATGTATGTGCATATTTATCGTAAACTCCATGTGGTCATGTTATCAATACACCTGTGGCAAATTACATTGTAGTTTGTATAAATACATACATACATACATACATACATACATACATACATACATACATACATACATACATACATACATAGATAAACGAAAAATAAACCATATGACGTTTGTAGGGGCAAATCTATGTATATATGTGTATCCGTTTTTTTTTTTTACAAATTAAACTGTAATAATGCCAGCAGTCCTCTATGGGAGTTTTATTACATCTTTATTTAAATATGTATGTGTAAATATGTAATATATCTTAGAAATACACATTTTTATTAATTATTTCAAAACGAACAAAAATGCACTTTGTTGCATTTGCTTCTATGTAGCATACAAGCAAGCATTTTACAATGCATAATATGTTTTAAGGATACACTCAATGTTCACATGCATAATATTAGTTTTTTTTAATGAATAATGTTTATTTTTTCGTATTCATCTTTAATTCATTGTACGTATTTATGTAGAAAAATGTTAAACATTAAGGGTTTTCATTTAAACGTTCAAAAACCTCGCAAACTGCGCAACTTGTATATGTTTCCATTCCCACAATTTAACTGTATGAGAATTGATTTGCACAACACTTATAAGTTTAAACGACCATTTAGAGTGGCAAGCTTGAACAGTCTCATTGTGCATTTAATAAATACGTTCTGTATTGATCACTTTTTAATGTTTGGACTTGAATTTTCACATTTAAACATATTTTTACAATTTTTTGTTTATTTAAATTATTTTCTATTTTTTTTAATTTCGTTTGACATTGTTTTAAAATGTTTACAAATTTTGTAATTGAAAAGAATTAGATCCTGAAACAAGTGGAATAAATTTGCCCACTTACACAAATGGGAAACTTATGCGTTTAAATGAAAACCCTTATTACAACTATTAACAACATTTTTAGTTTAATTTACAATACATTTATTATTGCGTTTATTTTTTCAAAATCAATTGTAATAGAAATAAGAAGAACATTATATTCGGCTATGTGAATCTTATATACCCAACACCGAACCGTATATCGTAAAAGATATTGATCCTACACCCACCTAAAAGTTACCAATCGACTTAGAATCACTTTCTGAGTCGATGTAGTTATGTCCGTCCGTCCGCCTGTCTGAGTGTGAGTCATTGTAAAGCTTTGTTCATTGGTTAGTTCACCTAGCCCCAATACAACCGTATTCCCCGAATAGGGCTTTGAGGTTCATAATTATATTAAATGTTCTAGTATGTCAAGAAAAATCGACAACACTTAGTTTTTATTGAAGTTAAAATGACACTGCCAATTTTTGTAGTGATCGGGACAAATGTTATTATAATTGAAAATGTAATTATTACCCTCAAGTCTGCTAACCCAGTAATTAGTGTTAAAGTAATTTTCTAAAAGGGACTTTATATAAATATCACCCGATTATCATAATATATTGTAGACCAATTTTGGTTCATATAAATCTTATTTATATCGAATTTTATAGCTGTATTCGCATTTTTACGACAGTAATTAACGTTAAAGTAATTTTTTGAATGAAATCTTTTATGGGGAGTAGGGTCAATTGTGAATCGATTCTTATAAAATTTTGCAGACAGATTTTGGCTTGAAAGAAACCTTAGCTTAAGGTTTACACCACTCGTCTTTGCTGTAAAGCATTTCGTGCTTTTCTTACATTCTTTGTATCCAACGTGTCAAGTTACATGCTAACCGTAAGTTTTTTGCTTTATTTATAAAGAACTTCGCATTTTTAAAAGTTGTTTTATTTATATTTATTTATATTTGCACAATAAACCTCGTTTAATCGACATTGATTCTATTTTATCGACAGTTCCGTAGAATGCGAAGAAGCGTAGAACGCGTGATGTGGACATCCAGCATAACTTGGGTGAATTTCATCACAATAATTTTATTTTTAAAACAGTAATGAGTCGTTAAGTAATTTTCTGAAGATGACTTTGTAAAGGGGTTAGTCAAGTTTTGGGCCGAATTTCATACAATTTGGTTCATTCATTTCTGGTTCATATTTAACTTATTAATGTCTCTTCAGTTATTTTTTTAAGAGGACTTTATATTGGGTGTAGGGTAAATTTTGGCTCGCGAGAAGCTTAATTATGTCGAAATTCTTCTCTATACTAGAAGACTACTAAATCTGTTTTATGGAGCTCCACTTTTATGGGGACTATGTGAAAACGGGGTTATTTTCAATTACATATAAACCTAGTTCTTTCCGTTCGGAATGTATCGCGTTTAAAAAATGCAGACATATGTTCACACTATATATCACGCTATCAACAGACAGACGGACGGACATAACTAGATCGTCTTAGAAAAGAAAATTGTTATACTTTTATTGGTATATGAAGGGTATAAATAATCATTTAATTTGCAATTAATTTAAGTCAGATTTTAAATATTTGCTCCATTGAGCAATGATTTTTTCAATGAAGAAAAGAAGACCACATTTTATAAACTAGTGTTAAATGTAGTTTATAAAATCAGGTCTTCACTTTCCGAATTTTAAAGCAATGTTTGTTATTTCATTGAAAACTAAGTTTTTCTGATTTTTATTTAAATTTTTAGAAATATGAATTAGTGTTGGCGGTGAAGTGTGTGTAAATGTGTAAGTTTAATCGTGTGGTATATTTTTTGTACTTTTGTTGTGTTGTTTTTTTTCTTACGGAAACATTTGGAAATGTTTACTTTTAATTAAATAAACAATAGTATTGTATTGAAATTATATTATTTCTCTTTCATTTGTGTTGCTTCCGATGTTCTGTTGCCTGCATTTACATACATATATTTTGACTTGCAATTTTAATTGAATCTTGAGTTGTTTCGTTAGTATCATGATTTGAATATATTAATACAATGCTGAAATAAACAACCAATAGAGTAAAGAAAAAAAGGTAACCTTTTAAAAGAAAATAAAGGATAAAAAAAATAAAAATTTTAAATACTTAAACTAAAAGTGGAAGTACCATTTATTTATGTAAAAATTTAATATAAGTAATTATTTTCCTTTATTTTATACGCAATTTGTAGGACCCTAATATTCATATGTAATTTATATATCAATGTAACTTTATATCTGTGAGAATTTGTCTGTATCTGAAGACTACATTCACCTTCATTTATTTATGCATGTGTTTTATTAAAATGTTGAGGAAAAAAAATTTATTTTCCAATTTAATTTTAACAAAAGAGGTTTTTATGTTTTCGTTGTTGTATCTGTTTCATTTTTAAAATATACTCGTTCATATATTATTGGTAAAACGAGTGTTATAAAACCATACAAATACTATTTGAAAAGGAAAAACAAAAACACAAAAAAAAAAAAAAAATTACGTTAAAATAAATGGTCTGTTGAGCATTTGATGAATGTAGAAACATCTAAGCAAACACTACATTTCTAATTACATCTGATATTAAATCACCCTAAATCTAAATTTAATATCAGGCAAAATTTAAAAATTCCAATAAAATATAAAAAAAAGAAAAATTAATCAAATAAAATTATTAAAAAATTATTTAAAATTTAATTGAATATTAAATTTTATGTTGTTTTGGGTTACTGCTATTAGTTTTTTGTTTTACTTTTAGTAATAATTTAAAATATTTTAAATTTAATTGAATGTTGAACCGAATGCTTAGTTGGGTTACTGCTGTTAGTTTATTGTCTGTATGTATTACTTTTAGAAATTAATTAATAAATAATAATTGCAGTATAAAAACTATTGTTTTTCTTTTCAAAAGAACGAAATGAAAATATTCCATATTTATTTTAAATCTAAATTTATTCAAATTCAATAAAACATATTTCATAGAAATAACTACACAGAAATAATATTTAAGAATAAGTTGCTAAATTGTATGAATTTGTTCATATTAAATTTTTCAAACAAATTCTAGAAGCCTTGACTTATACCCCATTTACACATACACGATATCTAGTAGATTTCATTTAAAATATTTTTTTTTAAATCTAGACAGCTTAAACTTACTATTATTGGCATTTAAGAAGATTTAATTTTTTTCTAATATTTTTTGAAATTTTTTTTGGTATGAAAAATAAGAAGGAAAAGTTGTATATTTTTTAAATATTTTTTTTATAATAAAAAATAGATAAAGAAATATAACTTAACCTTTTATTTTAAATAAAGTTTTTATTCATGTTTTTCAATTTATTACAATTTTGCCGACATTTTAATTTTTGTTTCCTTGTTTTGTTTTTCTTTCTTTTTTTTTTTTGTTCATCGTCGTATTTTTTTTATTATTCAGGAAAAAACAGAGTTGCATCACTAAAAACTATTAGATTTTGAGTAGATTTTGACGAAATCTAGTTACGAAATAGTTTTTTTATGGGAAATCTATTCAAAATCAACTAGATTTGGCTCAAAATCTCATAAGTACTAGATTTTGTGTATATGTAAATGGGATATTAGAATATTTCAAATTTAAATTATACTTATTTTTCTTTTCGTTAAAAATTTTTGAAATTTTCTTTGGAAATTTTTTTTTTACTTTGTATTTTTTAGATTAAAATCGATGAAATGTTCGCGAAATTGGCTGGATGTTGTGAGGAATAAATTTTTGCTGTTTAAGATTTTGTTTTTCAAGATTTCAATTTATTTTTTTTTTATTATAAAAAATTTGCTAATATAGGATTACCATCTACTAAATATGGAAACATTTTAGTAGATAATGCAAGTAGATAATTGCATTTTTTTTCATAAATATTGTAGAAAAAATTAAAAAAAAATCATGTTCAATTCATAATATTTATTACCAAATTTATTCCAAATATAAATAAATTTTTTCTGTGTATATGTATATTTATACAGATCATAAACTATACAACAACATTACTTGAAAACAAAACCCAAGAGCAAAATGTATTGAGATCAAATATATAAAAAATACAAAATTTTTTGCAATGAATGCAACCGTTATTTAAAGAGTCATATAACTGAATTACTACTGATTATAATGTATATTATAACGAAACAATGACTCAAATGATTGTATAATTATTAAATTTAATTAAAGTTATTTCTCTGGCAAAATTATAATGAAATTAGAATTTTGAATAACGGTTAAATGACGGTTTTTTGTCCAGTTGGTTATAATTCAAATACTTGGTATATAGGGACAACATAGCGTATGAGTTATTTTGTAATACGTTTAAATGTACATAACTTTTAAAAACATATGCCTACCTGTCGGTATGAAATTAATTCTATTGGCCAGTAGTTAAAGCACATTTTTTCAGAACGATGTGTCAAGACTCTCTCAGTTATAGTGAGACAAATAATGTCGTTTCAACAAAACATGTGTTTCTTCTCATCTACACGCAGAGAAAAAACATGGTTGTGGTAACCATGTTCTAAGAACAACATGTTATGGTTAAAATTATGATTGTAGTCTTAAGACTAAAGACTAAAGGTTGTTGTAACAATTTTAAAATATTATATTATGATTAAAATCAGCTAAAATATTTTATCATAAAATATTTTATTTAGCATAATATTGTTTGTTATACATTACTATATTATGATCCACTGTGTTCAAAATATATTTAAAAAATATGCATTTGATATATGCACTTTGTGTACTGAATCAGTATAATTAGAGCTTCTAAAAAAATAAAAATCTACAATACACGACACGATTTACAATTTATTTATTCTATTCAAAGTGAAATACTTATACATGTAATGTTACAAACCAATTGAGAATTATTTCAACTCATTTTATTGTCGCTTAAAACAACACACACACACACAAAATAATATGTGTGAAGTGTCTGGCTACAGTTGTTTTGTTGTTGTAGCAAAAGAAAAAGAACCACAAAACATGTAATGGTTATTTATAACAACATAACATACAATGGTTATATAACATATAGCAACATAACATATAATGGTTATTTGTAAGTTTAAATATTTGTTAGTAACATAATATGTTTTCATCGTTACCATTACATAGTTATTGAAAAAAATAATTATTTTTCAGTGAATCATACTCAAATTTATAATTGTCATAAACATGAAAATTATTACGATAACAATAATATTGTTTAAATAAAATTAAAATATCAATTATATATTTTAGATAACAATATATTGTTACAGTGAACATAGTTTAGTTATAGTAACCATGTTGAATTATGTTTTTTCTCTGCGTGTATGTAACTTATTACCTTTCCAAAAATTTGTTTGAAATATTTTTAAAATTTTGATTTTTGTCTAGTTAATTATATCAAAACTAGTATATAGGATCAACATAGCGTATGAGTATTTTTGTTATACAAAAATTGAAGTTTATCATACGTATAAAATCATTTTGAAACAGATGTTTTCCAGTTTAGCCTTTTTAAGGCTAAATTTAGCCTTTTTCTTTATCATTTAGCCTCAAAAATGATGTTTTAGCTTCTGGATTTTTCTATCGTTTTTTTCCTTTTTTATTTAGCTTTAAAGAAGCAAAATTTTAGAATTTTCATTATATATTTAAGCATTTATAATAAGAACATATACAAAAAGGACAGATTAAAAACGTAAAAAGCTTTTGTAACTTTTGATTATAAATAAAAAATGTTATGCAATTTATCTGTTTACAACTTTTAACTGATTTAAATTCTGTTCTCATATGAGAATTTCAAACAAATTTATTTTAGATTTCAAATATACGTACAAAATTTCATCAAATTGTCTTGAACATTGCGACCTGTACTTATCTTTTCATGGCCATACATAGAAGAATACTAATACATTTTGCGAGTTTTGTTTTTTGGATCTAGTGCCATTTTAGGCCATTTGAAATCATTGGCTTATAGGCAGGAATGTACGACTATTATTTTCTCGCTGGTTTAATAAAAGTTTTTTAAGGTATAAAAAATTTTGTCTTTTTCTAATGATGACCCTTTGTGATGGATATGGTCATCGAAATATGGATATGGTCATGTAAAATAGTATGAGGTGTGTATGTTTTTACGTATAAAGTTGTGTATTTTTTTCTGAATAAAATTTTATACAAAAAATTATTGTGAATCATTTGCGAATTAACATGCAACAAGAAAAGGAAAATGTCAAATTTTTTGAAAAATTCACTACAAAAATCACATACTTTGGTTAACCCAATCATACTTGTCAGCAATCTTATGAACGTAATTACATTTAAGTTTTTGCGTATATTTTGTAAACAAAATTCTTGTGCTAAGAAAAAAAGTTAACAATTTCCAAGAAAAAAAAAAAAAAAAAAATCCAATGAAGAAATGAAAAGAAATTCTGGCAAAAGAGAAAGACTGATAAATGCATATAGGCAACTAGGCAATTGAATTGTCTTATTAAATAATTAAAGTGTACAATAAACGAAAGTTGTTACAGAATTTTTATATTTGTATAAGTTCCGAGTCCTTTTTAGATATATAACAGATTTAGCCACATTTTTCGTCAATCTGTCTGTTTATTTATAAATTAACCCAAATGTGAAACATGTATTGATAAAAATGCAGCGTGCGCACAAGGTTTTCATAGACGCACAGACGGACTTAGCATGATCGACTTTAAGGTGCAGGACTACTATTAATATTTTTGGGTGCTACAAACATCAGCATAAAACTTTATAAATTTTCACACTAATGTAGTATTGCAGTATATTGTTATTAAGTATTTGCAATCTACTCTTTTATAGACTGTAGGGGTATTTCTTGTGCAGTAGTATTATAAAGTAGTCGTACATACAGAACATCACAAAGTGGTGTATTTGGTAACAGCAAAAGATACAGAAACACCAAATTTCCGCAAAAATATGTAAATGTAATTTTCTTGAAAAAAAAAGAAAATATGAAATGAAATAAACTTACAACAGAAGTAGTATAGGCAATCTTATCAACACAGACTCAAACATCAAGTTGTTATTTGTATCCCTTTTTATGGAACAAAAAATACTATTCTTTGTAGAGATGTTTGTTATAGGATTTGCAATTTTCTTTCCCACAGCTATACAATACAACAAATATTTATACAAAATTTGTACAAGGTTGTGCATCTAAATCGTACATACTTATTTCTAACGAAGAAAGAAAGTGCATAGAATAATAGAAAAATTCATGTAGAACAAAAGAAAAAAAATATAAGAAATAACTAAAGCTCAAGAATAACTCATGGGTATTTGTATGCATATGAATAAGGTTGGTCCAAAAAGAAATTCTTAATTAAAAAGAAAATTAATTTAAATCTATGAGTATAAATTTTAATAATGATGTCATTGCCTCAATATATGGGGACGTATATCGTAAAATAAAAAAGATCTATATACATATATACATTTTATGTCATATAGAAGTACTTTTCTTATTGAACTCATTAAAAAAATCGATCTAAGAAACCTACTATTAGATCTAATAAATATTTTATTTTATTTGATTTGGAAACATTAGAAATTTTTATTTTAAGACCATCCTAATAAAGCATAGAGATGTAGCCGTAGTTTTGTGTTCTCATGCGAATTGTATTTTCTATTCGCATTCATATTCAAATAGAAATCCAACGAATGTTGCCAATCAGTTGAAATCTATGTAGTTACACACACATACACACCCAGACATGCATTTAATCCATTTACCTTCTGTGTGCAGCTGCCACATAAAAAGTTCTTCCGAACTATAAATAAGAAAAGGAATAACTTAAAATCAAGTCCATAATATTCATAGTTTGATTTTGAAAGACTTTGCACATATTCAAATGTGAAAACAGTGATGACGATGTCAATGCCACAGTCACTGTTGCCGTCATTGTCATTTGTATCAGCTACAAAACCAACAAAGTTTCAATAACAATCAGTCGAATTGTTATGGTTTCATGATACAGTGGTTTAAATATATTTTTATGTTTGTTTTCAAGTTCTGAAGTGTTAAGTCAGAAATTGACCCATTCCCATATTACGGCAAATTTGATTGTCGCAAAATTGACTTATCTCTGGCCTATTCTGTTGATGGTCTAAAACTTTGAACCAGAAGACATCTGAGGTCAGAAAATTTATTTTAAGCTGCCGAAATTGAATTTTGATCGTTTTTAGACCACATATAAAGGGTCATACCAAAAATAGGTAAAATCTGATAAATGGGAGTGGCGTATGTATTATCCATGATAATATATAATGTATCTAAATAATACAGGCTATCAGTGCCAGAAACTTTTGAAGTTTCTGATATAATTTCCACTATTTTAATATTTGCAGTAGCCGCGCCCACTACTATTGGTGTTAAATAGCTTCTTATAGTTTATAAATTAAAAAAAAACTAATTTTTTTATTTATGTTTGTGAAAGGTGCCACACTTATTATTCTTCGTCATCCCATTTTTATACCCTACACCACTTTAGTGGGGAGGATATATTGGGTTTGTGCTGATGTATGAAACGAGTTGAAATATTGATTCTATACCCACCTTAAACTTAGCTATATCCGTCCGTCCAGCCATGTAAATCTTGTAATCAAACTATAAGTCGTAATTTTCAAGATAATTTGATGAAACTTGACACAAACATTTTTTGGGCCAAGGTCGAAGCCTATTGAAAATGTTTTAAATCGGTTCATTATTAAACTTAGCTCCATACAACTGTACCCCCAAATAGGGCTTTTTAGTTCATAATTATGTTTAATATTCTACTAATTCTACCAAAATTAGCACAACTTTGTTTTTTGCAAGTCTAAAAGTTACTGGTGATTTTTCTAAAGAGTGGGCTTCAAAAAAAAAAAAAAATAAGTTTCAAATATCAAAATAATTTATCAAGCATGTTTTACACGTACATATAACCAAAATGATGATATCAATTACCAAATTTGTAAAAAAATATTTTTTTTCATATAACGAATTAATCAGAAAAATTAATGTCAATAATTGCGACAAGATTTAACATTGATTAATTCATTAATTGTATAAATTAAATATTTAACCATTTCACGTACAAAATTAAACAGCTGGATTTTTTATGAATATGACTTCACCGCAGACTTTAATTTGACGTATATTGATCATTTTTGATGAAAAATGGAAAAAGTGTTTTCGAAGGATATAGCAGGATATTATCCTTTTTAGCATGCATCAAATTCTAAAAAATAACTTATTTTTTTTGGAAACAACCAGCTGTGTACTCAAAATTACGCTCAAAATCGAGAAAAATAAAAAAAAAAATTTGGGACACCATTGTCCCTTATACGCGAAAGAGTTAATAAATATAAAATTGATTTTTTATTAATTTATTAATCAAATGAATTAAACTGTTTGGTAGTAAATATTTTAAAAATCAATTAAGAAGGTGATTAAAACCATAAATTAATAAATATATGCGAAAGTAAACATAAGAAATATTACTCTCTCACAAATAGAAGTTCTGTGCGTATATAATACACTTATATGAGTATTTTTATTTTTGTTTACATAAAATAACAAAAATATGAAAGTAAAAAATGTATCCGAATACATCATACCCTACCACATTGAGAGTAAATTGCACTTAGTATGTAGTAGTTTTAATCTACAAGTTATGTCGGTATTTGCTGAACTGATAAATGTACTGCTCAATAATACAATTTATAGTCCTTGCTGCAGCAATAAACATTGTCAAAAGTTGAGTTTTTTTAGTTTTATTAGTTGTGTTTTTTATTTTCAAGTGTCAATATTGGTCCAACACAACGAGTTTATTTCAAATTTAGAATAATTTGAAATGAAGATCATGTATATATTGGTCAACTGAAATTTTATAAAAATTACTAATTAAAAGCATTGTTTCATAATATATCAAAATTTAATATCAAACAAAAATATTAAAACCTTTTAAACGATAGAATTTGTGTTTGTTGGGTTATATATTTTTCAACGAATACATTCCCACTACTTAGGTTTTTGACAGCATACTTAGGTTTGGTCATTCTCAGTTTAATTTTTATGTATACTTATTCTATGATTAAAACAACCAAATTATGAATCGATTACACACAACGTTAAAGGAATAGTCGACCTTTAACAATGCGTTCAGTACTTACAAGAATATCACATTATTGTCACAATTGAACATATAAAACAAATTATATAATGAAATTGGGGCTTGTCAGTTGGTACCTAAAGGAGTTGTCATTCGGTACCTAACTCTAACAATGTATTGGTAGAATTTTTGTATAAGTATTGCAGCTCCAATCACTTTCACCACTGATTCCAAGCCTACATAGTTGCATAAAAACATACTTAAAAATTTTAGGAAAAATATAAAACATTTAAATGTATACATTCACAGATTTTTTATCTTTTTATTGCACATTTGATCTGTAAACATTAAATAAACACATTTTTTAATTTGTTTATTCTCATATTTGCAAAACATTATGTTTATTTTATATTTATTTCCCATATTCAATACCAAAATTTGCAACTTCGTTTTTTTTCTAGCTTTTTTTTTTTAAATTCCTCAAAAATGAATTGTCAAAAAAAAATAAAAAAATATATTTCTCGTTTACAAAAAATAAAACTATTTCGGGCTATTCAATGGTGTGAAATGGACAGAACAAAATTAAAAAATGTGTTTTGCGGGTAAGAAAATGTGTAAGAAGGTAAATTATCTTTATATTTGCGCGAAAAAGTTTTGACGGTATGTGAGAGAGTCGGACACTCACCAGTGTGTTGAATTCACAAATTCAAAATTTTTTTTTCAATCAATTAAAAAATAAAGTAAAATTTAATCAAAATTGTTCACTTACATTTTAAACAACGAGATAATAAGACAAATAAAAATTTGTTTAAAGACAAATTAAAGAAGGAGAAAAACTAATAATATTTTTTCTGTGAATTAGAAGAATAAAAGCTAAAAACAATTTAGGCATTATCATTAAAAAATTCACATATTTTAATTACTGTTCACTGGCGTAGGGTATGGTATGGTCCGCTAGGTCCGACTACACATTTTGACTTGTTTGTTCTAAATACTTGTATTGATAGTAATGAAAATTCTTATGATTTCAAATTCACACTAATTTATTACCAAATATCTGTCATTCGACACACTGTACTTTCAATATAAACAGAAAAAAAACAACCACTGCAATTTTTGTGGGTTTTTGTTCGTTTAACAATTGACACTTGCCAAGTGTTTTGTTGGGAAAATTAATGTACTTTTTGCACATGTACAATTGATGTATTTAGGATTTTGAAAATGGAGATGCAAAAGGAAACTACAAAATGGAAAAACACGCACAGGCTCATCATGCATGCAGAAATGACAAAAGGAAAGAAAGGAAGGAAAAACTACAAAGTGATGACATGATACACACTTGTCTTTTGACTAATAAATTAAAAAAATATTAGATTTTCAGCACTGACAAGAAAGTATTGAGTGAAAGGCGAAGACTAGATGCCGGTACTAGTGTAGCTTGCACAGAATGTAAGCAAAAATTTACACTGATTGCTGTTTCATAAATTGAAACTTATTAGTTTTTTTTTGTTCGTTATGATTTTTCAAATCAACAGAAATTTGAAATGAAATTCCTTGATTTTTGTAGTTAAATAATGTAATTTTTGCCCTTTTTTCCTTTTTCAAAACTAAATGAGTTTATTAATTTATGCTACAATATTTAGCAAAGTATTTCATAATAAGACATTTTTGACTTAACCCTGTTTTTATGTTTTTTTTCTTTGTTTTCAAATCATCATCGGTTTGAGCTGCAGCTAAAGAAAGTTAGGGGGAGATAATAATATTTTATTATTAAAATCCTGTAAGTTTATTTTTTTTCATTTTATTTAACTGAAAATGTGTGGAAACTTTTCACTTTTTGCAAAGGAAAATTGTATAAAAAAGTTTTGAAAATGTAAAAAAAATCATTCTGGTTTCCTCCTTCTGTTCCAGTAATTGTGAGCGTTATATTTAAATAGGCGTAACAAGTGAAAAGTCATTTAAAGAATTTTTAATGTCAGTTAAATTAAAAAGTTTCTTTTTTTAATGTTTTTTCTTTTTTTGTTTTGTTTAATGAATTCTTGAGAAAAAGAGGAAAACTGTGAATTTAAATGAAAATGAAATGGTTTGAAGATTAAGTAGCAAATGAAACAATATTTGTATCTTAGAAGTAAGTATTAAGTTACTAAGAAATGTGGGTGTTTAGCAGGGTTTCACAAATCGTTAAATTGTAAAAAATATTAATCAATTTATTCAATATGTTTTAAAGGGGTAACAGTGAGCGTTTTTTTTTAAACATAAGTGTATGGTGTCTATGATTTTGATTTCATCATTTTAACCAATTTTGTTCTAGATTAATGTTTCAGCACTTAAGAACCTCTGGCTTAACAAATTTGTTTACACATTTTTGTTGCTGTTGTTCAAATAAAATGCAGAAAAAGTGTTGGCCTCCCGAAATAATTGTTAAGTTTTGTTTTTTTTATTGTATTTATTTGTTCTATATTGTTTGTGTTGTTTTATTACTGTACTCGTGTATGCATATTTGTTTAAACTTTTTTATTGTTTTTGGCATTGTTATGGTATTTTTGCTGATTTCTAATACTTTTTGTTTGATTATTTTATGCGTTGTATTGCTTTTGTTGTTTATTTGTCTATCGCCAGCTATCATTACTTTCTTTTTTTGATAACAAAATACAAAATAAAAGACTTGGTCGCTTAAGTGATATCCTATACAGAAAGTATTTATGTAAATTTTTTGCATATTTTTTCAAAGAAATTTTCTACAACAGGGCTCATATAAGGGTACAAATGGCCTATTCTTATAAATTTTGGTGAAGGCATTTACGTCTACTTCAAAGTTATTTATGTAGAATTTATTTGTGTTATTAGCATTTATATGTGATTTTTGACCTTTAAGTCATTTATTGAAGTGTCATTTAAACTTCTATCAAATTAAGTTTAACATAATTATGAGCCCAAAATCCTAATTCGCGACCGATGTCGATCATTTTCAATAGCGTTTTCCTTGGGTCATCATAATCAAATTGAAAATTGCGAAATGTGCGTACAAACTTTACATGGGCACACAGAAAGACTGACAGACGGACATAGCTATATACTAAATCGTTGTACTTTCAGGTGTGTGTCATTAGCACATAAACTTTTCTTTGTTTTCATTATAGTGGTGTAGGGTATAAATAGGAAATGAAACAAATAAATGAAAACAATCGAACAATAAAATAATGAAATTTCACTGGGGATCATACACAAATATAAATACATATACACTTAAAAGTAAACAATTCAATGAAGTAAAAATAAAGTTGGACAAAAATAAGCGAAAAAAGTTTTTATATAAAATATATTATTCAATATACATACATACATATTTACAAAATTGTTTAAATACAAAAAACTACTTAAATAAGTACTTACAAATAAGGGTTGTTTAAGTTGTTTTGATGTACGTACAAATCAAATTGCTTTGGGAATAATGATTGTACGTAATTTATTACATAGTCAATAGGAATTAGGGTAGATGGGGGATCATTCGCCACAGCAGCATTTCTGTCAATGTCAATATATTATTCAATATACATACATACGTATTAACAAAATTGTTCAAATACAAAAAACTACTTAAATAAGTACTTACAAATAATGAGTTTACATTTTTTTGAGGTACGTACAAATCAAATTGCTTTGGGAGCAAAGATTTTACGTAATTTATTACATAGTCAATAGCAATTAGGGTAGAAGGGGGATCATTCGCCACAGCAGCATTTCTGTCAATGCGAATAACTTGAAAACCGAGTAAGCGGCCTCAAATTAAAACCACAATACATATTCTTAATTTTTTTCTTTGTTCGGATACTAAGATATGTTGGCTTTAGTTGTATTCCTTTCAATCTTTCCTAAGTCATCCTCATGTACATATTTTTTTAACTTTTCCGCACTGACCAAAAAGGGCGATTCCCCCCATCCATGGGGTAAATGCGCCAAGGGGATGAGGCAGATTTGTCATTAGTAAAATAAAAGAAAAAATTACAAAAATAAAAACTTATTTTG